>NC_069500.1:1399475583-1399488083 GCF_027579735.1 Bombina bombina
CTGTTTGGGAGGGATCAGGGGGTCTGATGTGTCAGGTGGGAGGCTGATCTCTACACTAAAGCTAAAATTAACCCTGCAAGCTCCCTACAAACTACCTAATTAACCCTTTCACTGCTAGACATAATACACGTGTGATGCGCAGCAGCATTTAGCGGCCTTCTAATTACCAGAAAGCAACGCCAAAGTCATATATGTCTGCTATTTCTGAACAAAGGGGATCCCAGAGAAGCATTTACAACCATTTGTGACATAATTGCACAAGCTGTTTGTAAATAATTTCAGTGAGAAACCTAAAATTGCGAATTTTTTTTAGTTTTTTTTAAATTTGATTGCATTTGGCGGTGAAATGGTGGCATGAAATATACCAAAATGGGCCTAGATCAATACTTTGGGTTGTCTACTACACTACACTTAAGCTAAAATTAACTCTACAAGCTGCCTACATTTTCCCTAATGAACCCCTTCACTGCTGGGCATAAAACACGTGTGGTGCGCAGTGGCATTTAGCAGCCTTCTAATTACCAAAAAGCAACGCCAAAGCCATATAAGTCTGCTATAATGGCATGTCTGGCACACAGTGTTGGGGCAAGGGTCCATCTGACCACTGATACCTGGTCTGCAAAGCATGGTCACAGGGCAGGTATATCACCTACACTGCGCACTGTGAAGCGGGCGTAACCCTTATACTACCTGATCGATACAACATCATACCTGATGTTTTAAAGCACGTTATTCCAAATAATTTAGGAATGTTAGGTGATTTATGCCCTTTATGGATTAAAACCAGACTCTGCATCAACTATGTAATTTTCCATGGGAGTTTTGCAATGGATCCCCCTCCGGCATTCCACAGTCCAGGTGTTAGTACCCTTGAAACAACTTTTCCATCACTATTGTGGCCAGAAAGAGTCCCTGTGGGTTTTAAAATTCGCCTGCCTATTGAAGTCTATGGTGGTTCCCCCGTTCGCAAACTTTTGCGGAAACCCAAATTTTTAGGTTTGCGACATCACTATGTGTGAAAAACCTACTTAAAGGAACATTCTATTTGTTAGAACATTTCATTTTTAAACAAAGCCTTCATTTACTATGTGTTAAATTTGTTAAAAAGTCAAATTTGCACTACTTAAACGCCATTTTTTTTTCTCTCCAGATGAGGCTATGACCAGTGGCTGTAACATACATATGTATGCCTGCTCCTGATTGGCTCAAAAGCTTATTTGTTGTGGCACATGAGTATAAATATGACTGTAGTAAAATACATTTTATTGTTGCACTCTTGCTTCCCTGTAAATGTGTTACCAATCATAGTTAAATCAGCGGCCAATCCTGAGTTGAATATAAATGGTCCCTGCTAATGTTAGAGAATCTGTAGATGGTGGGGGGGACCTCCCTCTAATTATAGGTGTCAACATTTTGGAACTTAGGTTATTACACTGCAGGTATCTGAGGAGAGTTACTGCACATGTGCAAACAGGTCAGCAGTGGAATGTAGAGAAAGATATATTTCAACATGGTGGCACCCATGTCTATCGGGAGGTGGGGAATAACCTCAGTAATATTCTTAAAAAAAGTTTTTAGAGATTAATATCAATCTAACAGACCCCTAAATTGAAGACGGGAATTTGCCCTTTCAAAATGAGCATAACATGCAGATGGCAATAACTTCAAGTGCTGTTTACCCTGAGTTGGAGGGTCTGTAATGGGGCCCTTTGTCCCCAGTTTGTGCTAGAGAGACAAATGCCACCTCATTAAAAGGACTGACTCCCCTTCTTCCAATGAGAGGTCACTTGTCAGCTTAGGATGCAAATCACCTACCCCACTTGAAACCAGGTAATTTTTAGAGGTGGGGAGAGGGCAACTACAGAGCCATTATATCTCCAACTGATATTATTTAAGGGGTATAATGCCCCTCATGGGAAAGAGGAAACTTCACTACCCTCTATTTTTCAAGCAATCACTATGATAATGTTAACCAACTGCCCCAATTAAGCCCCTGAAAGACAGCAGCCCCCTCTTTCCAATAGGAGATCTCATACCTCTGTCATTAGTAGATGATTGCCAAAAACAAACTAACACTCACAATACCCTAAAGGTAAAAAACGTAGTGATGTCGGGTTAGCGCTGGTATTACAAGTTGACAATAATAAGTTAAAGCACAAGAGAAATTATTTGCACTAACTTCGGTTATTGTGACCATGCTAATGCCCACTCCCATAGACTTCTATGGGGCCAGGTAAAACCGTTTCTAACCCAATCTCTCTCTCTCTCTGTCTCTCTTTCTCTATCTCTTCCCCTCTCTCTCTCTCTCTCTCTCTCTCTCTCTCTCTTCCTCTCTCTCTCTCTCTCTCTCTCTCTCTCTCTCTCTCTCTCTCTTCCTCTCTCTCTCTCTTCCTCTCTCTCTCTCTCTCTCTCTCTTCCTCTCTCTCTCTCTCTCTCTCTCTCTCTCTCTCTCTATTCCTCTCTCTTCCTCTCTCTCTTTCTCTTCCTCTCTCTCTCTCTGTCTCTCTTCCTCTCTCTCTTTCTCTCTCTTCCTCTCTCTTTTCCTCTCTCTCCCTCTCTCTCTCTCTCTTCCTCTCTCTCTGTCTCTCTCTCTCTCTCTCTCTCTTCCTCTCTCTCAATCTCACTTCCTCTTCTTTCCTCTCCTTCACTACTCCATGTGTCTAGTAGACAGTGCAGGAGTGACGTCAAGGGACGCCTCCTAACTGGCAAAAGACAATGATAGGAGCGGTAATTGTTATTGGTTACCTACTTTGCAGAGCAGAACCCCACTGCATTGAATGTGAAGAGTCGGCGAGTACCACAAGTGGGGAGACCTCTGATTTTTTTTTTTTAAGAACCAGGATGGGGCCTATTTATAAATGTGCGAGCGGACATGATACGATGTAGCGTATCATGTCCGCTGCACATTGATAAATGCCGACAGCAAAAGCTGTCTGCATTTATCATTGCACAAGCAGTTCTTGTGAACTGCTTGTGCAATGCCGCCCCCTGCAGATTCGCGGCCAATCAGCAGCTAGCAAGGGGTGTCAATCAGCCCGATCGTAAATGAAGGCTCGCGCGGAAACAGGGGCATCAAGCTCCATTCTGAGCTTGATAATTCAGCCGCCATATCTGAAAGTACAGTGTGTAAGGGAACCCAGCTGTACCTTAAATCAAGTCAGTGATTGTTCCAAGTGGGGCGTTTATGCCTGTGTTTGAGGACTGAAGCACATGAGGTGTATTGATTATAACAACGGATTTCCTCCTTTTTAGTCTTTTTTTTTTTTTTGTGGGGGGGTTGATTTTATGAGAGGATATAGTATAATTTTGATTTTTTATGGATTGTAATGCTTAATATTGTATTATGTATATTTCTAACTTAAAGTAACTTTACATTTACAATTAAATGTAAAAGTGTTAATTTATTTTTATAAGGGCACTTTATAATGTTACATTTAATTTTAAAAGGGATTGATTGCTAGGAGACAATTTGCCTTTAATTCACCTCTCTAGAGTGGGGACCACTATTTTATTTGTATTATATTAAATTAAAAGACTCCAAAAAACTTAAATTATGCTTACTAGATTATACTATTACCCTAACACTGCGCTAACTGACTACTGCTGTAGAGCCTACTGTAACCTATTATCAGCTGGCTGTACTCTACACACTAGACCGGTTACAAGATTAGCATACAAAGTAAAAATTCACAATGTAAAAATGTCTACGTGAGCCGACTGCTAAGCACTCCTATTACACAATAGAACAACACAGTCAATATGAACAATGTTGAAAATCAATTGAATTGACAAATGCAATATTCAAAAATAAAACATCACCTAACTGTTACATATAACATTAAAACAAACTAAAAAGTAGCTTGACATGTGCTACCTATCTCACCTCGATGTCCCCAGGAGTATGGTAAACTTAAACATATATTCGAATGTCAGAATAAAGATCCTCCTGTCTCTGTTGTTGAGAGCGGTGCTGCTTTGATGCTCGTTAGACGCTGAAGAGCGCCCAAACCACGGGAAGCTGCGAACACAAAAACATCTGAGCCTGGGGTTTTCACGGAGACGCCATAATCGATCCCAGTGTGAAGAGCCAAGAGAGAAACTGTGATCCAGCGGACTGTTAATACCTAAAGGCTTGAATATTGCTAACTTCTTGTAAGTGCAATTTGTTTTTAGCGCATGATATAATAAAAAAAAAAAAAAAAATTTTACCTTGAGTTGCGGTTGCGCTCTGTTCCCTTTTTGTATGCTTACTAGATAATTTCCTTTTCTTCTTTATGAGGAGAGTCCACGGCTTCATTCCTTACTTGTGGGAAATACTGAACCTGGCCACCAGGAGGAGGAAAAAATACCCCAGTCAAAGGCTTAAATATCTCCCCCACTTCCCTCATACCCCAGTCATTCTGCTGAGGGAACAAGGAACAGTAGGAGAAATATCAGGGTATAAATGGTGCCAGAAGAACAAAACAAAAATTTTGGTCCGCCCAACGGAGATTACGGGCGGGGGCTGTGGACTCTCCTCATACAGAAGGAAAGGAAATGATCTGGTAAGCATAATTTAAGTTTTCCTTTTTAATATGAGGAGAGTCCACGGCTTCATTCCTTACTTGTGGGAAACATATACCCAAGCTCTAGAGAACGCTGAATGAAAAGGGAGGGTAAAAAGAGAGGCGGACCCTATTCTGAGGGCACCACAGCCTTCAAAACCTTTCTCCCAAAAGCTGCTTCAGCCAAAGCAAAAACGTCAAACTTGTAAAATTTTGAAAAGGTATGTAAGGAGGATCAGGTAGCTACTCTACAAATCTGCTCCATAGTGGCCTCATTCTTGAAAGCCCAAGAGGAAGCCACAGCTCTAGTTGAATGAGCCTTAATCCTCTGAGGAGGCTTATGCCCCGCTGTCTCATAAGCTAAGCAAATAATGCTCCTCAACCAAAAGGACAAGAAAGTGGACAAGGCTTTCTGCCCCTTATGCTTCCCAGAATAGACAATAAACAAAGAAGAAGTCTGTGAATACAAAGGAAGGGGTGGCGTGGCTCCAGGAAAACCTCTGTTGATCATCAAATGCCTCCGGTCACAAACGGCATGTAACAGCAACTTCGTAAAGTTCACAAGTGAAGAGTTGAGGTGCAGGCCAGGAAAGAGGACTGATCATGTCCCAAAAGTATACAGCAGACAAAAAGGCAGCACACACGGTATCCGAATAAAATAGAACTTTAATCCAGCATTTTCAAAAAATACACAAACACACAAACACGAGGAAAAGGGGGCATTTCGAGCCATGCGGCACTTAGTCGTAGGAACCGTGTAAGGACACGCCCCCTTTTCCTCTTGTTCATGTGTTTGTGTATTTTTTTTAAAATGCTGGATTAAAGTTCCGTTTTATTTGGATACCGTGTGTGATGCCTTTTTGTCTAAAGAAGAAGTCTGTCTAAACTGCTTCATAGCCTGGAGATAGAACTTCAAGGCCCGAATGACATCCAAGTTATGAAGTAACCGTTCCTTCGAAGAAGAAGGATTAGGACACAAAGAAAGAACAACAATCTCCTTATTGATGTTACATCCTGAAACAACCTTAGGAATAAAACCCAACCCAGTACGAAGAACAGCCTTATTAGCATGGAATACTAGGTAAGGGGGCTCACATTGCAAGGCAGCCATCTCAGATACTCTGCGCGCCGAGGCAATAGCCAGTAGAAAAAGAACCTTCCAAGACAGTAATTTAATGTCAACTACATGCATAGGCTCAAACAGAGCCTTCTGCAAAACCTTAAGAACCAGATTTAAACTCCAAGGAGGAGCACTAGCTCTAAACACAGGCCTGATTCTAGTCAGAGCCTGAACAAAAGACTGGACATCTGGAAGTCCTCAGCGAGCCTCTTGTGCAGTAAAACAGATAGGGCCGAAATTTGTCCCTTAGGGGAGCTAGCAGATAGGCCCTTTTCCAGACCATCCTGGAGAAAGGAAAGAAATCTGGAAACCCTGACCTTATGCCAAGGGAATCCACGCTCTTCACACCAGAATAAGTAGGTCCTCCACACCTTATGATAGATGCAGCGAGTAACCGGCTTACAAGCTTGAATGAGAGTATCAATAACTCTCTCCAAGTAACCTCTCTTGGCTAAGACTAAGCGTTCAATCTCCACGCAGTCAGCCTCATAGAATCTAGATTTTGATGAACAAAAGGACCTTGTACCAGAAGATCCCTGCGACAAGGTAACCTTCATGGAGGAAATTAGAACATCCCCACCAGATCCGTGAACCACATCCTCCGCGATCACAATGGAGCATTTAGAATCACTGATGCTTGCTCCTGTTTGATGCGGGCCACTACACGAGGGAGAAGTGGTAACGGCAGAAAAATGTAGATCAGACTGAACCTTCAAGGTACTGCTAATGCATCTATTAGCTCCGCATGAGTATCCCTGGACCGCGACCCATATCTGGGTAGCTTGGAATTGAGCCAAGATGCCATGAGATCTATCTCCGGCATCCCCCATCTGTTGCAAATCTCCGCAAACACCTTGGGATGAAGAGACCATTCCCCAGGATGAAAGGATTGTCTGCTGAGAAAATCAGCTTCTCAGTTGTCCACACCCGGAATGTGGATCACTGATAGAGAGCAATTGTGGGCCTCCACCCATTCCAGAATTCGAGATACTTCCCTCATTGCTAGGGAGCTCCCCGTTCCCCCCTGATGGTTGATGTAAGCCACTGAGGTTATGTTGTATGATTGAAATCTGCAAAACTGGGTCAAGCCCAGAAGAGGCCAAGCCTTCAGAGCATTTAAGATCACTCAAAGTTCCAAGATGTTGATCGGGAGGAGGGATTCCTCTTGAGTCCACAGGCCCTGTGCCTTCCTGGCACCCCAAACAGCTCCCCATCCTGAGAGACTTGCATCTGTAGTGACAATCTCCCCGGATGGTCTCAAGAACAAGGATGTCCTTTAGGACAGGAGATCTGGACAGAGCCACCAGGAGAGCAATTCTCTCGAACAGGTTATCCAGAGAAATCTGTTGAGAATGATCACCGTTCCAATTTCTCAGAATGCACAGCTGAAGAGGTCTGAGATGGAATCTGGCAAAAGGAATGATGTCCATGCAGGACACCATGAGACCAATTATCTCCATACACAGAGCCACAGAGGGCCTTAAGGAAGTCTGGAGGGCAAGACAATTGGAAGTTAGCTTGTAACATCTCTGATCTGTAAGAAATATCCTCATGGATATGGAGTCTATTATCGTACCCAGGAATTCCACCCTGGTTCTGGGAATAAGAGAACTCTAAGTTTATCTTCCATCCATGACTTCGAAGATGAGAAAGAAGGGCTTTTGAATGGTCCTCTGCCAGACGACAGAATGGTGCTTGAACCAGAATATCGTCTAAGTAAGGCACCACTGTTATTCCTCTGGTTCTAGCCACTGTGAGCTGGGACCCCAGAACCTTTGTAAAGACTCTTGGGGCAGTAGCTAGATCAAACGGAAGTGCAAAAAACTGGAAGTGCTGGTCCAGGAACACTAATCTTAGGAATTTTACATGTTCCTTGTGTATAGGGATGTGATGGTATACATCCTTCAGGTCTATCATGGTCATGAACTGTCCTTCCTGAACTAAGGGGAGAATTGACCTTTTTGTCTCCATCTTGAATGAGGGGACAGATATAAATTTGTTTAAACACTTTAGGTCCAGGCCCAGACCTCTCTCTGCTGGCGGTACCAGCAAAATGACCCCCAGGGAGGAGAGATCCCTCACGCACCCTAGAAAGGCCTCTCTCTTTTCTGACCTTGAAGACAGGTTTGATAAGAGGAACCTGCCCCTGTGAGGATAAGACTTGAAACCTATCCTGTATCCCTGAGCAATGACCTCCAGGACACATGGGTCTTGCACGTCCCCAAACCAAGCTTCTCAAAAGAGTGACAGTCTGTCCCCTACCAGAGCTGGATCGGGGGCCGCCCCTTCATGCCGACTTTGACTCGGCTGGCTTCTTGTTCTGCTTGGATTTATTCCAGGACTGAGTCGGCTTCCAAGTTCCGTTGGACTGCTCAGGCTTTGCAGAGGGTTGCTTACGTTGGGATTTATCCAAACTAAAGGAACGAAAATTAGGACCTTGTCCCTTAGGCTTGTTCTTCTTATCCTGTGGTAAAAAGGCACCCTTGCCTCCAGTAACCGTGGAAATAATTGAGTCCAAGCCTGGACCAAATAGAATCTTTGCCTTAAATGGGAGGGAAAGAAGTCTAGATTTTGAAGTCATGTCCGCAGACCAAGACTTCATCTAGAGTGCCCTACGGGCTAGGGCGTAAAAACCTGAAGCCTTGGCATTCAGGTGAATAATCTGCAAATTTGCATCACAAATAAAAGAATTAGCTACCCTTAAGGCCTTAATTCTTTCCTGGATCTCATTGAAGGGACCCTCCACCTCGATTAACTCAAATAAGGAGTTGAACCAGTAGGTAGCCGCTCCAGCAACCTCAGCGACAGCCGCTGCCGGTTGAAACAAATATCCCGTATGCTGAAACATTTTTCTTAATAGAGTTTACAGCTTCTTATCCATTGGCTCCTTAAATGACAAACTATCCTCAAGCGGGATAGCAGTGCGTTTAGCCAGAGTGGAGATAGCGCCATCTACCTTAGGGACGGAACCCCACAACTCTAATTGAGAGTCCAGAACCGGGAATAATTTCTTAAAAGAAGAAGGGGAAAAAGAAGAGCCCAGTCTTTCCCATTCGTTCTTAATAACGTTCACCATCTTAACAGGAACTGGGAAAGTCTCTGGGACAACCCTGTCCTCATAGACCTTATCTAATTTAGGAATACAAGGAACCTCCAAAGTAGCCAAAACTTCCTTTAGCAGAAAGCGTGTGTTCGATCCTAAATCTAAAGTCTGGTTCCTCCACAGTTGGAGGCTTAGAGGCAGCAGATTCCAACCTAGAAAGAGCATACTCTGAAGTATCAGTGGTGTCTACATCAGCGGATAATCTAGTATCAGATAAAAACAATAAGATATTAGATTACCCCTGGGAAGGATAGCAATATTTGACCTTTTGCTTGTGTTTAACAGGGTGAGGTAAACACTGAAGGCCACAGACACTGCCATTTGTAACTGCTCAGTAAAGTCTGGTGGTAAAAGGGCCCCTCCAGATGGAGGAATACGAGTGTGCTACGGGAAGCTGCATGTGTATTAGGAGATGACTGTAGGGTGCGCATCTTAGGGGACGTAGACTCCTCAGAGGTAGATGGCTCCGTAGTACTAAACATATTAGTTTTCTTTGATAAAATTACTTTATCTAAGCATGTGGAACATAATTGAGCAGGTGGATATACCGTGGCCTCCTCACAATATAGACAGGCATTGGATTTCGGTAAAGAGGGAGTACCCTCTAACGTATCAAAGTCCTCCAGAGCTTTCGATTATAAAATAGACAATAGAAAAGGAAAATGGCTGGGGCACTCACCACCTCCTATGACCCAGGCTCAACAGAGAAACCGCTTTGTCTCTGGTAAACCGCACGGTCAGGAAGAAGAGAAGATCAGTGTGACCACAGCCAGTCACGTGGTGCGCCACGCAGGACCGCCCCTGCTGCAGCTAAAAGCACGCCAAGCCTAACAGGCTGTGCAGCTAATCAAAATGTAAGTAAAACCTGTACGTTCCAACATCTGCCTGAGCCTCATCTCACACATGTCGCAGCATAAACACAATATTTACATTATGTGATTAATCCCCCCCTGTTCAATAATCCCCTTCCGGAGATATTAACCCTCAATTCCATACAGATAAAAGGAGCCACACTGTGACCCTGTCTTCTTGCGTTAATATAAATGCATAAAATGAAACGATCTTACCAGAATCTATGCCGTGGAACAGGAACACAGCCTCTCAAGTTTGACAGTCTTGTAGCATTGCTCCTGACATGGACTTGAGTGAAAAAGCAGGCAGTGAAACTCGTCAACACTGATTGCTTAAGGAACTGTTACTACAAGTCTGGATGGGTTCGCAGAAAGACTCTACCTGCATCTCCAGACTCTAACATTAATCAATGCTCTAACTGACAAGACTACTTAAAGGGACACTGAACCCAAATATTTTCTTTCGTGATTCAGATAGTGCATGCAATTTTAATCAACTTTCTAATTTACTCCTAGTATCAATTTTTCTTCATTCTCTTGCTATCTTTATTTGAAAAAGAAGGCATCTAAGCTATTTTTTGGTTCAGACCCTGGATAGCACTTGTTTATTGGTGGGTGAAATTATCTACCAATCAGCAAGAACAACCCAGTTTGTTCACCAAAAATGGTCCGGCATCTAAACTTACATTCTTGCTTTTTAAATAAAGATACCAAGAGAATGAAGAAAATTTGGTAATAGGATAAAATTAGAAAGTTGCTTAAAATTGCATGCTCTGAATCACGAAAGAAAAAAATTAGGGTTCAGTGTCCCTTTAAAACTCCAGTCCCATTCCGAAGGGTAGATACCCTTCATCAGGAACTACTCCGTATCTTCTGACACTTCTCTGCCAACCTCCTGTGACGAAAGGCAAAGAATGACTGGTGGATGAGGGAAGTGGGGGAGGTATTTAAGCCTTTGGCTGGAGTGTATTTGTCTCCTCCTGGTGGCCAGGTTCAGTATTTTCCACAAGTAAGGAATGAAGCCGTGGACTCTCCTCATATTAAAGGGACAGTCTACCATAGAATTGTTATTGTTTTAAAAGATAGATAATCCCTTTATTACCCATTCCCCAGTTTTGCATAACCAACACAGTTATATTAATGTACTTTTTACCTCTGTGATTACCTTGTATCTAGAAACCTTCTTCCAGCCCCCTGATCACATGACTGTGACTGTTTATTATCTATTGTCTTGCATTTAGCATTGTGTTGTGCTAGATCTTAAATAACCCCCTGTGCCTGAACACGGTGTTATCTATATGGCCCACGTGTACTTTCTGTCTCTTTGTGTTGAAAAGAGATTTAAAAAGCATGTGATAAGAGGCAGCCCTCAAAGGCTTAGAAATTAGCATATGAGCCTTCCTATGTTTAGTTTAAACTAAGAATACCAAGAGAGAAAAGCAAATTTGATGATAAAAGTAAATTGGAAAGTTGATTAAAATTAAAAGTCCTATCTGAATAATGAAAGTTTAGTTTATACTAGACTGTCCCTTTAAGAAGGAAACAAACCACTCTGTTTATAGTATTCTGACAGCTCTTACCTTATTTATCATTCCTAGTTCAAAGAATTTAAGACCTGCTCTGAACACACCCTCAGGTAGCAAATAAACTTTCCAGGGACTTTCAAGGAATTCAACAAGCAGATAAGGTCAGTGTGCTTGACATGTTAGTATCAAAACAGGGATCACAATGAATAGGGAGCTGTTTTACTGCCACATTGATGTGTGGAATGTGATACAAGAGGCCCTCAGGAGTCAAGTAGGCCGGTGTAATGTCGAAATCTGCGACCCGACGGAATTTGTGACTGTTACGTCACCACATTCCTGACCGCACACATGACTGGTTGACCACCAATCACCTGCTACAGACACCTCCTTCCAGATTTCGACACTACACCGTGAGGGGTCGCAGAATCAGACGGAACAGCTGAGCCTGTCTGATTTTGCAGCCTTCACTGAAACTCCGCTGCTCCACAGCTTACCATGCCTTCATACATTTATTAGCAGTCTGAAACGGATACTACTAAAATGGAAATGCCTATGAAAGTTAAAAATACGTTGAAACTTTGACGAGCGACTACTCTATTTCATTCTTTCAACATTATATCATGCTGCTGTTTATATTTCTTAAAACTTACCTTTTATCTGTATGTTTTCCACGGATGAATTCAGTTAAAATAAAACCCTAACATCTTGATGTTTTATTTTAACTGAATTCATCCGTGGAAAACATACAGATAAAAGGTAAGTTTTAAGAAATATAAACAGCAGCATGATATAATGTTGAAAGAATGAAATGGAGTAGTCGCTCGTCAAAGTTTCAACGTATTTTTAACTTTCATAGGCATTTCCATATTAGTAGTATCCGTTTCGGACTGCTAATAAATGTATGAAGGCATGGTAAGCTGTGGAGCAGCGGCGCTTCAGTGAAGGCTGCAAAATCAAACAGGCTCAGCGGTTCTGTCTGATTCTGCAACCCCTCACGGTGTAGTGTCGAAATCTGGAAGGAGGTATCTGTAGCAGGTGATTGGTGGTCAACCAGTCACGTGTGCGGTCAGGAATGTGATGACGTAACGGTCACAAATTCCGTCAGGTCGCAGATTTTGACACTACACCGGAGCATCACTGAAAAAGATAAAAGGGCAGATAGACCGATAGGCAAACATTCAGACAGGCTAGCAGACGGACAGATAGATAGGTAGATGATAGATAGATAGATAGACAGACTGTCAGACAGGCTAGCAGACGGGCAGATAGATAGGTAGATGATAGATACATAGATAGATAGTAGATGATATATAGATAGATAGATTCAATAGATAGATAGATAGATAGATAGGCAGA
>NC_069500.1:1399495583-1399498083 GCF_027579735.1 Bombina bombina
CTTCTATCTATCATCTATCTACCTATTTATCTTTCTGTCAGTCTGCGAGCCTGTCTGACAGTCTGCCTATCTATCTATCTATCTATCATCTACCATCTATCTATCTATTTATCTATCATCTACCTATCTATATGTCTGTCTGTCTGCTAGCCTGTCTGAATGTCTGTCTATCTATCTATCTATCTATTTATCTATCTATCAATCATCTATCTACCTATCTATCTTTCTGTCAGTCTGCAAGCCTGTCTGACAGTCTGCCTATCTATCATCTATCTATGTATATATATCATCTACTTATCCTTCTGTCCATTTGCGAGCCTGTCTGAATTTCTGCCTATCTATCTATCTATCTATCTATCAGATTCTCAGGCCCAAATACAACAATTCAACTCTTCATTGGATTTAATTTGCTTTCATTAACCAAAGTGTGGGGGCGGGGTGGAAGTCTTGGTGAGTTCCCACACTTTTTTTTTTGTAGGACTTGACCCCTGATCTATCATCTATCTACCTATCTATCTTTCTGTCAGTCTGCGAGCCTGTCTGACAGTCTGCCTATCTATCTATCTATCTATCTATCTTTCTGTCAGTCTGCGAGCCTGTCTGACAGTCTGCCTATCTATCTATCTATCTATCTATCTATCTATCTTTCTGTCAGTCTACGAGCCTGTCTGACAGTCTGCCTATCTATCTATCTATCTATCTATCTACCTATCTATCTTTCTGTCAGTCTGCGAGCCTGTCTGACAGTCTGCCTATCTATCTATCTATCTATCTATCTATCAATCTATCTATCATCTACCATCTATCTATCTCTTTATCTATCATCTACCTATCTATCTGTCCATCTGCTAGCCTGTCTGATTGTCTGTCTATCTATCTATCTATCTGTCATCTATCTACCTATCTACCTATCTATCTTTCTGTCAGTCTGCGAGCCTGTCTGACAGTCTGTCTGTCTATCTATCTATCTATCTATCTATCTACCTATCTTTCTGTCAGTCTGCGAGCCTGTCTGACTGTCTGCCTATCTATCTATCTATCTATCTATCTACCTATCAGTGACGTGCACTCATTGGAGGCAGGTGAGGCAGTGCCGCACCTGCCATTTGGGCCAAAATAAAAACAAATAGAGAGTTTTATTAAAAAAAAAAAAAGTAAAAATTTTTTTTTTTTTGACATGTCAAACTAATATTGCGCAATAGAGAGGCACTGGGTTCTGGTGTTTCTCTATTGCGCAATATTTGTAGTGTGTTTTTATATCTAGCTGCTCTGCAGCATCACCCGGTGGTGATTTGCAGGAGCAGCGCGGCAGAGAAAATTACTATATGAGGCATCTCTCATGAGGCCTCGACTGTTCCCTGGGAGACCGGCTCATCCAATCAACACCGGTGTTGATTGACTCCCTCCCTGGCCCTGCTTAGCCTTACAAGTAGTGCACTGAGACTGAGTTTCTGCGCATGCGCAAGGAAAGAGCAGCGCGGCGGCGGCGGGAACAACAGCCAGTCACAGTGCCACTTATTCCTGCTTGACACCTCTGAGCCAAGTAGCGACTAGTGGAGGAGGAGGCTGCCCGATCTCTACAGAGTCTGAGTGAGACTCGCACAGACACCGCATATCGCAGCTGCTGCCCCTGCCTGACCGTGAGGACCTGTCGGCTCAGCTCAGCCTGTCACCGCACTCACCTGAAGGAAGGAGCCGAAGTGCACACAGTCCGGGTCACACTGTCACACTCACACAAGTAAGTCATCAAGAATGACAGCCATGCCGTGTGTGATAGTGTGATGATCAGTAGTACAGCCTGTAATTATGTATATTTTTTATTGTGAGGCTTGGGGTTAACGTTGTATAACTTGTAAGTTGTACAGAGTACTGTAAGTTAAAAATATACTGGACCGGGTAGTGGTGGGTGCCTGCCCCCCCTCTGCTAAAATTTGAAGTGCCTGTGTGTGTTTTCAACTAGTAACACTTGTGTTGTGACGCAGTCTGATCCTCTTATTTGCTTAATTAGTAAATGTATTTTGTGTATGACCCGGTCAGTGTTGTAAGTACTTATAACACTGACCAGGTCATACACAAAATACATTTATTAAGCAAAACTTTCAAGTTGCTGGCTATGCTATGTTGTTTCACTTCCCAACTTTGGCAGCTTAATAAATATATTTTAATGAGCAGCCATCTTGTGATTTAGTGCTGTGCTTATTTGCTTAATAAATGTATTTTGTTTATGACCTGGTCAGTGTTGTAAGTTACATTTATTAAGCAAATAAGCACAAAATCACAAAATGGCTGCTCATTAAAATATATTTCTTATTTTAATATATTTATTAATAGTAAAAGTTACACTACTGAGTCAGTAGTGTAACTTTTACTATTAATAAATATATTAAAATAAGAAATATATTTTAATGAGCAGCCATTTTGTGATTTTGTGCTTATTTGCTTAATAAATGTATTTTGTGTATGACCTGGTCAGTGTTGTAAGTTACATTTATTAAGCAAA
>NC_069500.1:1399803083-1399948083 GCF_027579735.1 Bombina bombina
CTTTCATTGATGGCAGTTGTATGCTATTTAACTACAGGTATGCTCAGAAGCAGCCAATCACTACTGGGAGCTAGCTAGTGATTGGTGGCTACCTACATACACTTCTTGTTATTGGATTACCAGATGTGTTCAGCTAGCTCCCGGTAGTGCATTGCTGCTTTGGAGCTGACTTCAGCTATGTGTAAATCAAATAACTGATGATAATAATAATAAAAATAATCCATTGTTTGATAATTATCAGCAGGTTAACGACTGCCGATGAGCCTTTTTCATTATCAGTCATTTTCAGTGTTTATCAGCAGCACTTTTTCATTACCATTTGGGTGAAAAATGGGTTCTTTTCTTAAAGGACCATTAAATACAGTAAAATTGCATAATCCATAGATACACAATTATAAGACAATGCAGTAGCACTTACTTTAAACTTCAAATTATCTCTGAGAAATGTCAAAGATTGTTTTCATTTTACTGCCCACTGTACCATGTGACAGCCATTATCCAATTGCAGACACATAAATGTATACACTGAGAACTCTTGCACGTGCTCAGTAGGAGGTGGTGCCTAAGAAAGTGTTCATATAAAAAGACTGAAGAAAAACTGATAATAGAAGTAAATTTATATTCACGTTTCACATACACGCACCAAAGTCACTTAGTCCTTATTTATTGTTTCACTTTTTTGGGGGGTCACATTTGTGCACACATTCCACTTTTATTCTTTATTTTTATTTATTTTTTCTTATTATTTTTTTTGTTCTTCGCATCTTTTTTCTTCTTCACTTTGTTGTTTTGCTTAATCGTATATGGACAAATATCTTGGTATTAGTAAAACTATATCACCAGCCATGCCTCCTAAGCAGAAAGGAGAAAGAAAAGCAATAAATATTATTGACCACTGTGAAGGTGGTTCAATGGATAATTCCAATCCTACACATTCAAGTATAGACACCACAATGGTCACTGAGGTAGAAAATAGGATATCTGATATAGATGACATTCAAATCTCCCAGCAGAGAACTATCAAAGCCCAAACTAAAACACTACAGTTTTTACAATCACGCTTATTTGAGCTTGAAGACAGATCTCGCAGAAACAATTTGAAAGTAGTAGGGCTTCCAGAGACTATGGAGTACACAGATTTAATGAAATTTGCCACTTTAACTTTACTACAAGCGCTAGGCATTCCTACAGAGGTTCTTCCCTTAGCAGTAGAGAGGGCACACAGAATAGGCCCCGTTAAAATACAAGACAATAAAAGTAATAATAAAAGCAATCAGAAAAGACCAATTATGATAAGATACCTGAATTTCCAAGATAAAATTAAAATCCTCACCTATTACAGGACACAAATACCCTTTGAGCTGAATCAAGAGCGTATTTTGCTATTCCAAGATTACTCAGCAAAGACTTCTAATAAAAGACGGGAGTTTTCCCCATATTGTACAGAACTGATTAATCTTGGAATGCAGGCTGCCATCATCTATCCAGCAAAACTTAAAATATTGCATGACTTTAAAGTTATCATAATGGATAAGATAGAGGATGTTAAGATTTTTGTGGATAAGGTTAAAGAATAAGGAAGCAGGAATGGGAAATTAATTTTTAAAAATAGAGGAAAGGTTAATATTTTGGGTACTAGCCATGAAAGTGCCAAGTAACAAAATTACTAGACGGAGTCAAGGGCTGTATTATGTGTTTGTTGTTTGTCTTTTTTTTTTTTTTTTTAGTTTGGTTTGTTGCTGTTTTGGTGCTGCTTTCTTGGTTGTTAAATGAGATATAAGTCAAACATACTTTCATGGAATGTTGGAGGAATTAGCTCTCCAACTAAAAGGAAGCAAACTATTCAATATCTTAAAACTTTCAATCCAGATGTGGTACTCCTACAAGAGACTCATTTGAATTGTATAGAATCAGAAAAATTAAAATTGAATTGGGTAGGAGAAATAATATATTCTCCAGCACTAAACAAGAAGAGAGGAGTATTCCATTATCTCTTGGGAAAAAGATAAAGACGGGAGATTTTTAATTTTGAATATGGAGATACAAGGCTCGCATTTTACCCTTTGCAACTTATATGCCCCTAACGAGCTTCAGCCTAAATTTTGGGAACATTTATATACTAAACTTATAAAATATGTAGATGCTCAGTTAATAATAGGAGGAGATTTCAATATGACCTTTAATTCATTTATTGACAGACTAACAAAGAAACACCAAAGTAGATTTAGGAGAGAAGCTAAATTAATTTGTGGTGTTGCTAAAGATTTAAAGTTAAAGGACATCTGGAGGATACACAACCCAGATGCAAGAGAATATACGTGTGAATCAAAATCATATAAAACTCTATCTTGGATCGACATGTTCCTCATTAGTGAATCACTGCTACGTTTAGATATAGCCACGGATATTAAAACATCCTTATCTCAGATCATGCGGTTATCTCCTTGTCCATGACTATCTCTGCTTTTGGGAAAAAACAAACGGGTAAATTCTTTTTTCCAACATTTCTATACCAGAATATTAAGTTCAGGAATGGGTTAATTAATAAATGGGGTGAATTTAAAAAATGTAATAAAGATTATATTCCCAAAGCAGAGATATTTTGGGAAACAGCAAAAGCCTGTCTAAGGGAAGAGATTAAGGCCTACATGATAAAAAGGAAAAATATATAGGGAGCAGGGAAATACAACTATCTAACTATCTTAAGAACAAGTATATTGAATATATTGAAAATCCTGACAGAGTCGGGAGGAGTTAATATCAGAAGGCAAAAGAAACTATAGAATTGTTTTTAAATCAACAGTCTATTCCATCTGGTCTCAAGAATATAGCTACTTTTGATAAAGCTAGTCCTAAATCTTCTAAATATCTAGCCAAGTTAGCTAGGAGTAGGAGAAAGAAAAATTACATAGGAGCAATTTTATCTAGGGGGGACAGGTATACTTTACCACAAGATATTTTGACTCAGTTTCATTTATACTACCAAAATTTATATTTAGCAGATGAAGTAAATAATAAAAGCAAGGAAGACTTTTGGGAAAAAATCTCTTTAACCAAAATTTCTGAGGAGCAAATAAACTTTCAAAATAAAGAAATTACAGTTGAAGAAATCTCAGATGCAATTCATAAGTTAGCTAATGGTAAGGCACCTAGCCCAGACCAGATCCCCTCGGAATTTTATAAAATCTTAGAATCACAGATTAGTCCAATATTGAAAACTCTATTTAACAGTTAATTTTTAGTACATAAGAAACCATCAAGATATTTTACTGCTTCAAATATTATACTACTTTTGAAGAAAGATAGAGATCCGGAGTCGATGGACTCATATCTTCCTATTTCCCTTCTTAATTCCGACTATAAGCTCCTAACAAATATTATCTCAACTAGATTAAATAAAACATTAGGGAACATAATCCATCCAGAACAGACAGGATTTATGTCTGGTAGAACCTCCATGAAAAATTTAAGAACAGCTATGACTCTAATAGAATATACCCAAATGGGTGATAAATCGAAAGTCAATCAAAATGATTTTGCCTTAATCACAGTAGACGCCGAAAAGGCGTTTGATTTGATTACATTGGATCATTTATTTGACACGTTTGATAAATTTGGGTTTTCAGGTAACTTTCTAGATCTCAATAAGCTTATATATGACGAATCTATATCTTTTTTAAGCATAAATGGAGCTCTCTGACCTAGTATAACTTTACAAAAGGGAACCAGACAAGGGTGTCCTCTATCGCCATTGTTATTCAACATTGCATTAGAACCTTTGGCAGTACAATGTAGAAAAGAATTGGATGGAGTAAGGCTGGGGAAAAGGAAATTTATTCTTTCATTATATGCGGACGATATTCTTTTTTTTATGGGTAATACAAAAAAAAAAACATTCCCTGTCTCTTAGATATAATTTCTGAATATAGCACCTTTTCAGGCTTTAAAATGAACCGAAGCAAATCGGAAATTTTATGGATTATTAAAAGGAAAGATAATTTTATAAATAATCCTTTTATTCCAGCGGGAAAAGAAAATCAAATATCTGGGAATAATCTTAACCAAAAAATAAGAACAGTGGTATCACCAGAACTTTTCACCAATTTGGGAGAAATTCTCAGAATCTTTCAGGGTATGGTCAAGGCTACCCCTTACCTTGTCGGCCAAAGTGAATATGATTAAAATGATTATCTTTCCAAAGTTACTATTCCTCCTACAACATATTCCCTCTTTTTTACATAATAAAGATATAAAGAATTTCAACTCTGCATGCTCCCTTTTTTTGTGGGGAAAGGGGAAACCGAGAATTTCACTATCTAAACTCTCCCATAATAGGGAATATGGTGGACTGGCATTCCCAAGCATAAAATTCTATAACTGGGCATGTATGTCCAAAGTGGCCTTAGACTGGTTAACAGAAGCTAACTATATTACACATATGAAGAGTAGGAGTTTATGATTAGATCCTATTCCCTTAAAGCTCTTCTTCACAAATCGAATGTGGCAATATCTAAAAAAGTAATCCCAAAATTTACTTTTCAGAATATAATCCAAGCCTGGACTAAGGTATGTAGAGCATTAAGGATTGATAGTACATGCTCAAAATATTTAACGATTAGGGGGAATTCTGATTTTAAACCTGGGATTAGTCATCATGTTTTTAAAATATGGTCTCAGAAAGGTTTAAAATATATCTCACAATTACTAGAACCACAATCTAAAATTATTCATTTAACCATTTGTCCCTGAAATATAGTCTAAATAAAAATTAATTATTTGCTTATCTACAAATAAGGCACTATATATCAAATTTAAATATGAGAGAAAATTCTACATGGTCCCTGGGACAACTGGATCCTATTATTAACCATTATCGTACGGGACTCCACTCCATATCTACAATATATAAAACTTTAATAACTTTAATAACGCAAGTGGCATCTGTTAATTTGTTGCTTCTTCATCAAAAGTGGTTATATGATTTTGTAGATTTAGATTTTGAAACCTTCAGAAAGAATATCTCCGCTGTAATGAAATATACAACAGCAATTTCAATAAGGGAATCCCATGTGAGGTTAATACATCTTATATGACTCCAAGTGTGATGGCTCATTGGTGTATGTGAGAGAATAATATATGCCCAAAGTGTAGTGCTCCTATAGCTGACCTTATGCATGTATTCTGGTCCTGTCCAAAGCTTCAAGAATTCGGGCATCAAGTGGCTTACTGGATTAATACGTTTATACCGGTCAAATTACCTCTTGAAAAGTATCATATCTTCTTTATGGTTAAAGAAGAGGCAATCCAGAATAAATTTTTAATCAATTCGGACATTCTTATCGCTAAACAAATGACCCTGAGAAAATGGAAAGATAAAAGGCCACCAGGCTTAGTAGAATTTACTCAAAACATGTTATATCAATGAATTATTGATCAACACGACCCAATGATCTATACAGAGGATAAACTGAGAGCCTTTCTCAACAAATGGGATAAGGTTATAGCCTCACTCCCGCTACCCACACAAAAGCAGATTCTATTTCCCTTTTCGAGCCTCCCCTCTCTTCTTCATGTTGCTATTAACAGAATCATATCCCACACATTGGAGACAAATTGTGCATTAGCGACACTAGAAGCAACTAATTTTTAAAAAAATTTTTTTTTTAATGTTTGTTCTGTTTTGTTTTGTGATGCCGCTAATGCGGCTATATGTGTCTTTTGTGTTGTATGTAATTTATATAAGAGAAGATAAAAACCAGTGTTCTCTGCTATTGTTCAGTTTAGCAACAATTTGGTTTCTGGAATACATAATCAGACAATGAACCACATAGATAACAATTTTGTGTTATTTTAGGGAGGTAACAATCTCAAACTTCAAGGGTAACAGCAAAAACATTTTAAGATTGTGATTACTGGAAAACATACTGACAGTAACAGCTGAAGTTCAGAAATTGTTATCTAGCCACCAATAAGCAAGTGCTACCCAGGTGCTGAACTAAAAATGGGCTCCTAAGCTTACATTCCTGCTTTTCAAATAAAGATACCAAGAGAACACTTTCCATTAATACCTCTCTGTCAAGGATTACAGTTCAAATCACATTCATACACATAATCATTGTGCCTTAGCTGTTACTGGCTTTAGCTGTTCAGCATTCACAGAGATGACATCTTTAGCCAATAAGGAAGCAGTCCTGTACTCACAGAGATACCATCTTTAGCCAATTAGGAAGCAGTCCTGTACTCACAGATATAACATCTTTAGCCAATAAGGAAGCAGTCCTGTACTCACAGAGATAACATGTGTATCCAATAAGGAAGCAGTCCTGTACTCACAGAGATAACATGTGTAACCAACAAGGAAACAGTCCTGTACTCACAGAGATAACATCTTTAGCCAATAAGGAAGCAGTCCTGTACTCACAGATATAACATGCTTAGCCAATAAGGGAGCAGTCCTGTACTCACAGAGATAACATGCTTAGCCAACAAGGAAACAGTTCTGTACTCACAGAGATGACATCTTTAGCCAATAAGGAAGCAGTCCTGTACTCACAGAGATGACATGCTTAGCCAATAAGGGAGCAGTCCTGTACTCACAGAGATGACATCTTTAGCCAATAAGGGAGCAGTCTTGTTCTCACAGAGATAACATGTGTAGCCAATAAGGAAGCAGTCTTGTACTCACAGAGATTACATCTTTAGCCAATAAGGAAGCAGTCTTGTACTCACAGAGATGACATCTTTAGCCAATAAGGGAGCAGTTCTTTACTCATAGAGATAACATGTTTAGCCAATAAGGAAGCAGTCCTGTACTCACAGAGATAACATGTTTATCCAATAAGGGAGCAGCCCTGTACTCACAGAGATAACATGCTTAGCCAACAAGGAAACAGTTCTGTACTCACAGAGATGACATCTTTAGCCAATAAGGGAGCAGTCCTGTACTCAAAGAGATGATATCTTTAGCCAATAAGGGAGCAGTCTTGTACTCACAGAGATGACATCTTTAGCCAATAAGGGAGCAGTCTTGTACTCACAGAGATGACATCTTTAGCCAACAAGGAAGCAGTCCTGTACTCAAAGAGATGACATGTTCAGCCAATAAGGGAGCAGCATGCATTATATACATATATTTCAGGAGTTAAAACCTAGTAAACACAAACAATTGTGCAATAATTAAATGTTCTAGAATAGAGCACTTTCTTTTTGCACTTTTATTCCCCTTTAATCTATTAAATTGGGATAAGGAGTTAATGTGTCATTTAAAAATATCTCCACACTGGGAGACCAGTCATGAAAGTGTCATAACTAAACACATACGGAAGTGTAAAGATATCATTTGTATTTCATTTCACATCAAGGGAAGTTGCAATCTCTAGATTCATTTTTACTGATTTATAGCAAACAGTGTTCTAGTACACATGATGCTGTCTAGAAGTTAACCGGTTAATATTTTGTTCAGGATTCAGATAGAACATAAAAAAATATTTTTATTATCAAATTTACTTAGTTCTCTTTGTATCCTTTGGTGAAGAGCATACCTAGGTATGGAAGACAAACAGTGCTAACATTTAGTGCTCTTGCAAAAGTGCTGCCATATATTGCTCCATATACGTGCATACTTCTAAGCCTTCCTACATGCTTTTCAGCAAAGAATACAAAGAGAACAAAGTAAATTTGATAATAGAAATAAATTGGAAAATCTGAATTGTGAAAGAAAAATATTGGGGTTCATGTCTCTCTAATATTACTAAATAATAACCATAATAATTCTATTCATACAATACAGAATCACCTAGATTACGAGTTTTGCACTATAGAGGTTACAAAACGAACACAACAAAAGTTGCGTTATTTCACCCTCCATAGCGTCTCAGAAAAGTCACCTTGTGCGTGCGATATGGTGGCGATAAGCTCCATACCGTACAAAATCCAAGGGCTGAGAATAGGTGCTCGTGCACGCTTTCCCCATAGACATCAATGGGGAGAGAGTGTTAGAAAAAAAACTAACACCTGAAGCGCGGAATGAAAAGCTCCATAACGCAACCCCATTGATGTCTGTGGGGAAAACTTTTTTACGTTTAAACCTAACACCCTGACATAAACCCCAAGTCTAAACACCCCTAATCTGCTGCCCCGACATCACCGACACCGAAATAAAGTTATTAACCCCTAATCTGCCGCTCCTGACATCACCGCCATTAATGAAAGTTATTAACCCCTATTCCGCCGCTCCTCGACATCGCCACCACTATAATAACGTTATTAACCCCTATTCCCCCGCACCCCAACAACGCCGACACTATAATAAAGCTATTAACCCCTATTCCGCTGCTCCCCGACATCGCCACCACTAAATAAAGTTACTAACCCCTAAACCTCTGGCCTCCCACATCACCGCCACTAAATAAACATATTAACCCCTAAACCGCCAGCCCCCCACATCGCAAAAAACAAAATGAAACTATTAACCCCTAAACCTAACAACCTCCTAACTTTAAATTAAAATGACAAAATCCCTATCTTAAAATAAATAAAAACTTTCCTGTGAAATTAAAAAAACCTAAGTTTAAATTAACAATTAACCTAACATAGCTATTATACTAAAATTAAAATAACTACCAATTAAACAAACTAAATTACACATTAAAAAAACTGACTCATTTTGTTTGTTATTTTTCGTAATTTAGTGTTTGTTATTTTTTGTAATTTAGTATTTTTTATAATTTTAGACTTACATTTTTTTAGTAGTGTTAGATTTTATTAAATGTGTAATTTAGTTTATTTTAATTTTAGTATAATAGTTATGTTAGGTTAATTGTTAGTTTAAACGTAGGTTTTTTTAATTTCACAGGTAAGTTTTTATTTATTTTAAGATAGGGATATTGAAATTTTAATTTAAAGTTAGGGGGTTGTTAGGTTTAGGGGTTAATAGTTTAATTTAGCTTTATGCGATGTGGGGGCTGACGGTTTAGGGGTTAATAGGTTTATTTAGTGGTGGTGATGTGGGAGGCCAGAGGTTTAGGGGTTAATAACTTTATTTAGTGGCGGCGATGTCTGGGAGCGGCGGAATAGGGGTTAATAGCTTTATTACAATGTTGGCAATGTTTTAAATAGTGTTTGTGATGCAGGAGGCTGGCGGAATAGGGGTTAATATGTAGTTTATGGGTGTTAGTGTACTTTGTAACATTTTAGTTATGAGTTTTGTAAAACATTTTTGTTGCACAAAACTCATAACTACTGCTTTCAGATAGCAGAACGGATTGTGTTGGTATAGGCTGGAATGCAAGCATTTTAGCCTCATCGCACAACTTGTAATTACCGGCGCTATGGAAATCCCACGGAAAAATTTCATTTTTTTGAGTGCGGGATTGACGTTGCGTTACAGGTTAAAATGCTTGCGGTATAGCTATACTGACAAGACACGTAATGGTTGCGTTACTGTTTTTACGCTGAAATGGACATATTTCAGCATTAAAACCGTAACGCAAAACTCGTAATCTAGGTGTATACGTTTTATATTTTATAACTGATCATTTGGTACCCGTATGATATATCTACTAATCTTCTGCAACTCTATCTTTTTAAATGTTCTTTTGATTCTCTAGAAAAGCCAATAAAATCAATACCAAAAACAATATGATCGGGATTTTCTGCATTCCTGCTGTGCCTTTTATTTCTCTTTCGAAATATATATCCCGTCTCTTAATCATAAAGTCTGCTGCAAGTTAGAAATCAATATCTACTGTACAAATCGTTTTAGCATTAGGTAATACTTCAATGACTTAAAGACACAGTAACGGGGAACTTGCTTTCTGAATTGTTGCAGATAGTTTGCTTTAAAGGAACACGAAACCCCAATTTTTTCTTTCATTATTCAGCAAGAGAATCCAATTTATAAAAAAAGTTTCCAATTTACTTCTATTATCAAATTGCAAATGGAAAACATTCTTGCAAAACAGCTGCCATATAGTGCTCTAGAATAGGCCAACTCCTAAGTATATGTCCCTGCTTTTCAACAAAAGATATCAAGAGAACAAAGAAAATGTGTGCTTCAAGATGGCAGCCCCCAGTACAAAGAGCTGGAGCTTCAACATCGGACAACTTTTCCGGGGATAAAATAGGAACATGGCTTTAAAGAATGCAACAGGAGGAAAAGCGATAGCATAATGAATAGTAACCATTCTTGAGTAGCTGTGCCCAGCAGTTTAATGTCCCTTTAAACAGTTTGGGTTTTGGAATTCCAGATTTGGGGATTTGTACCTCTAATGAACAATGAGGGCTAGATTACGAGTGGAGCTCTATCGTTTGCACGCAAACGATATTAGATTTTTGCAGCCGTTTGTGCGCAAGTTAAATTCCGCTCGTATTACAAATTGAAAGTAAATCTGAACAGGTGTGTACATATCTATCTATCTATCTATCTATCTATCTATCTATCTATCGATCTATCTATTGGGTTCTTGTAAAGCGCGGCTATTCACCCGTAAGGGTCTCATATGTATTTATATGTGTATATATGTATTTATATGTGTATATATGTATTTATATGTGTATATATGTATTTATATGTGTATACAGTATATGTATTTATATGTGTATATTTCTCCAACATTGGTGTGTCCGGTCCACGGCGTCATCCTTACTTGTGGGATATTCTCTTCCCCAACAGGAAATGGCAAAGAGTCCCAGCAAAGCTGGTCACATGATCCCTCCTAGGCTCCGCCCACCCCAGTCATTCTCTTTGCCGTTGTACAGGCAACATCTCCACGGAGATGGTTAACAGTTTTTTGGTGTTTAAATGTAGTTTTTATTCTTCTATCAAGTGTTTGTTATTTTAAAATAGTGCTGGTATGTACTATTTACTCTGAAACAGAAAAGGATGAAGATTTCTGTTTGTAAGAGGAAGATGATTTTAGCAGACAGTAACTAAAATCGATTGCTGTTTCCACATAGGACTGTTGAGATGAAGTAACTTCAGTTGGGGGAAACAGTTAGCAGACTCTTCTGCTTAAGGTATGACTAGCCATATTTCTAACAAGACTGCGTAATGCTGGAAGGCTGTCATTTCCCCTCATGGGGACCGGTAAGCCATTTTCTTAGTCAAAAACAAACAGAATAAAGGGCTTATTATGGGCTAAAAAACTGGTAGACATTTTTATGGGCTAAATCGATTGCTTTATTTGTGCATATTATTCAAATTTAGGCTAACAATTGACATTTATAATCTTGGGGAACGTTTATAAAACGGCAGGCACTGTATTGGACACCTTTTTCAGTCAGGGGGCCTTTCTAGTCATAGACTGAGCCTCATTTCGCGCCATTAATGAGCAGTTGTTTTTTGAGAGCAGGGCATGCAGAGGATCTAAGAATCTCTGAAAAAGCTTTTAGAAGGTGTCATTTGGTATTGTATTCCCCTCAGGGCTTGGTTGGGTCTTAGCAAAGACTGTATCTGGGACTGTATAGGGGTTAAATTGAAAAACGGCTCCGGTTCCGTTATTTTAAGGGTTAAAGCTCTGAAAATTGGTGTGCAATACTTTTAAGGCTTTAAGACACTGTGGTGAATTTTTGAACAATTCCTTCATACTTTTTCACATATTCAGTAATAAAGTGTTTTCTGTTTGAAATTTAAAGTGACAGTAACGGTTTTATTTTAAAACGTTTTTTGTGCATTATTGACAAGTTTAAGCCTGTTTAACATGTCTGTACCTTCAGATAAGCTATGTTCTATATGTATGAAAGCAAATGTGTCTCCCCATTTAAATTTATGTGATAATTGTGCCATAGCGTCCAAACAAAGTAAGGACAGTACTGCCACAAATAATGATATTGCCCAAGATGATTCCTCAAATGAGGGGAGTAAACATGATACTAAATCATCTCCTACTGTGTCTACACCAGTTTTGCCCATGCAGGAGGCCCCTAGTACATCTAGTGCGCCAATACTTATTACCATGCAACAATTAACGGCTGTAATGGATAACTCCATAGCAAACCTTTTATCCAAAATGCCTACTTATCAGAGAAAGCGCGATTGCTCTGTTTTAAACACTGAAGAGCAAGAGGACGCTGATGATAATTGTTCTGTCATACCCTCACACCAATCTGAAGGGGCCATGAGGGAGGTTTTGTCTGAGGGAGAAATTTCAGATTCAGGAAAAATTTCTCATCAAGCTGAACCTGATGTTGTGACATTTAAATTTAAATTAGCACTGCTTAAGGAGGTGTTATCTACTCTGGATGATTGTGACAATTTGGTCATTCCAGAGAAATTATGCAAGATGGACAGGTTCCTAGAGGTTCCGGTGCCCCCCGACGCTTTTCCTATACCCAAGCGGGTGGCGGACATAGTAAATAAAGAGTGGGAAAAGCCCGGCATACCTTTTGTTCCTCCCCCTATATTTAAGAAATTATTTCCTATGGTCGACCCCAGAAAGGACTTATGGCAGACAGTCCCCAAGGTCGAGGGGGCAGTTTCTACTCTAAACAAACGCACTACTATTCCTATCGAAGATAGTTGTGCTTTCAAAGATCCTATGGATAAAAAATTGGAAGGTTTGCTTAAAAAGATTTTTGTACAGCAAGGCTACCTTCTACAACCAATTTCATGCATTGTTCCTGTCACTACGGCAGCGTGGTTCTGGTTCGAGGAACTAGAAAAGTCGCTCAGTAGAGAAACTCCATATGAGGAGGTTATGGACAGAGTTCACGCACTTAAATTGGCTAACTCTTTTATTTTAGATGCCGCTTTGCAATTAGCAAAATTAGCGGCGAAAAATTCAGGGTTTGCTATTGTGGCGCGCAGAGCGCTTTGGCTAAAGTCTTGGTCAGCGGATGTGTCATCCAAGACAAAATTACTTAACATTCCTTTCAAAGGTAAAACTTTATTTGGACCTGATTTGAAAGAGATTATTTCAGACATCACTGGGGGAAAGGGCCACGCTCTTCCACAGGATAGGTCTTTTAAGGCTAAAAATAAGCCTAATTTTCGTCCCTTTCGCAGAAATGGACCAGCCTCTAATTCTGCATCCTCTAAGCAAGAGGGTAATGCCTCACAACCCAAACCAGCCTGGAAACCAATGCAAGGCTGGAACAAGGGTAAGCAGGCCAAGAAGCCTGCCACGGCTAACAAGACAGCATGAAGGAGTAGCCCCCGATCCGGGACCGGATCTGGTGGGGGGCAGACTCTCTCTCTTTGCTCAGGCTTGGGCAAGAGATGTTCAGGATCCTTTGGCGCTAGAAATAGTTTCTCAAGGTTATCTCCTGGAATTCAAGGAACTACCCCCAAGGGGAAGGTTCCACAAGTCTCACTTATCCTCAAACCAAATAAAGAGACAGGCATTCTTACATTGTGTAGAAGACCTGTTAAAGATGGGAGTGATACACCCAGTTCCAATAAAGGAACAAGGAATGGGATTTTATTCCAATCTGTTCGTAGTTCCCAAAAAAGAGGGAATGTTCAGACCAATTTTGGATTTGAAGATCCTAAACAAATTTCTCAGGGTACCATCGTTCAAAATGGAAACTATTCGAACGATTCTACCCACCATCCAGGAAAGTCAATTTATGACTACCGTGGATCTAAAGGATGCGTACCTACATATCCCTATCCACAAGGAACATCATCAGTTCCTAAGGTTCGCTTTTCTGGACAAACATTACCAGTTTGTGGCTCTTCCATTCGGATTAGCCACTGCTCCAAGGATTTTCACAAAGGTGCTAGGGTCCCTTCTAGTGGTTCTAAGACCAAGGGGCATTGCAGTAGTACCTTACTTGGACGACATTCTAATACAAGCGTCGTCCCTGTCAAAGGCAAAGGCTCATACGGACATCGTTTTAGCCTTTCTCACATCTCACGGATGGAAGGTGAACAAAGAAAAGAGTTCTCTGTCCCCGTCAACAAGAGTTCCCTTCTTGGGAACAATAATAGATTCCTTAGAAATGAGGATTTTTCTGACAGAGGTCAGAAAATCAAAACTTCTAAGCTCTTGTCAAGTGCTTCATTCTGTTCCTCGTCCTTCCATAGCGCAGTGCATGGAAGTAATAGGATTGATGGTTGCAACAATGGACATAGTTCCTTTTGCACGAATTCATCTAAGACCATTACAACTGTGCATGCTCAAACAGTGGAATGGGGATTATACAGACTTGTCTCCAATGATTCAAGTAGATCAAAAGACCAGAGATTCACTCCGTTGGTGGCTGACCCTGGACCATCTGTCCCAGGGAATGAGCTTCCGCAGGCCAGAGTGGGTCATTGTCACGAACGACGCCAGTCTAGTGGGCTGGGGTGCGGTCTGGGAATCCCTGAAAGTTCAGGGTCTATGGTCTCGGGAAGAGTCTCTTCTCCCGATAAACATTCTGGAACTGAGAGCGATATTCAATGCTCTCAGAGCTTGGCCTCAACTAGCAAAGGCCAAATTCATAAGGTTCCAATCAGACAACATGACGACTGTTGCGTATATCAATCATCAAGGGGGAACAAAGAGTTCCTTGGCGATGAAAGAAGTGACCAAAATAATTCAATGGGCGGAGGATCACTCCTGCCACTTGTCTGCGATCCACATCCCAGGAGTGGAAAATTGGGAAGCGGATTTTCTGAGTCGTCAGACTTTTCATCCGGGGGAGTGGGAACTCCATCCGGAAATCTTTGCCCAAATAACTCAATTATGGGGCATTCCAGACATGGATCTGATGGCGTCTCGTCAGAACTTCAAGGTTCCTTGCTACGGGTCCAGATCCAGGGATCCCAAGGCGACTCTAGTAGATCCACTAGTAGCTCCTTGGACTTTCAACCTAGCTTACGTATTCCCACCGTTTCCTCTCATTCCCAGGCTGGTAGCCAGGATCAATCAGGAGAGGGCCTCGGTGATCTTGATAGCTCCTGCGTGGCCACGCAGGACTTGGTATGCAGACCTGGTGAATATGTCATCGGCTCCACCATGGAAGCTACCTTTGAGACAGGACCTTCTTGTTCAAGGTCCATTCGAACACCCAAATCTGGTATCCCTCCAACTGACGGCTTGGAGATTGAACGCTTGATTCTATCAAAGCGTGGGTTTTCAGATTCGGTGATAGATACTCTGGTTCAGGCCAGAAAACCTGTAACTAGAAAAATTTACCATAAAATATTGAAAAAATATATCTGTTGGTGTGAATCCAAAGGATTCCCATGGAATAAGATAAAAATTTCTAAGATTCTCTCCTTTCTTCAAGAAGGTTTGGAGAAAGGATTATCTGCAAGTTCTCTAAAGGGACAGATCTCTGCTTTATCTGTCTTACTACACAAGAGACTGGCAGCTGTGCCAGATGTTCAAGCATTTGTTCAGGCTCTGGTTAGGATCAAGCCTGTTTACAGACCTTTGACTCCTCCCTGGAGTCTAAATTTAGTTCTTTCAGTTCTTTAAGGGGTTCCGTTTGAACCCTTACATTCCATAGATATTAAGTTACTATCTTGGAAAGTTTTGTTTTTGGTTGCAATTTCTTCTGCTAGAAGAGTCTCAGAATTATCTGCTCTGCAGTGTTCTCCTCCTTATCTGGTGTTCCATGCAGATAAGGTGGTTTTGCGTACTAAGCCTGGTTTTCTTCCTAAAGTTGTTTCTAACAAAAATATTAACCAGGAGATAGTTGTACCTTCTTTGTGTCCGAATCCAGTTTCAAAGAAGGAACGTTTGTTACACAATTTGGACGTTGTCCGTGCTCTAAAGTTCTATATAGAGGCTACCAAAGATTTCAGACAAACATCTTCCTTGTTTGTTGTTTATTCTGGTAAAAGGAGAGGTCAAAAGGCGACTTCTACCTCTCTTTCCTTTTGGCTTACAAGCATCATCCGATTGGCTTATAAGACTGCCGGACGGCAGCCTCCTGAAAGAATCACAGCTCACTCCACTAGGGCTGTGGCTTCCACATGGGCCTTCAAGAACGAGGCTTCTGTTGACCAGATATGTAAGGCAGCGACTTGGTCTTCACTGCACACTTTGCCAAATTTTACAAATTTGATACTTTTGCTTCTTCGGAGGCTATTTTTGGGAGAAAGGTTTTGCAAGCTGTGGTTCCTTCCGTTTAGGTGACCTGATTTGCTCCCTCCCTTCATCCGTGTCCTAAAGCTTTGGTATTGGTTCCCACAAGTAAGGATGACGCCGTGGACCGGACACACCAATGTTGGAGAAAACAGAATTTATGCTTACCTGATAAATTACTTTCTCCAACGGTGTGTCCGGTCCACGGCCCGCCCTAGTTTTTTTAATCAGGTCTGATGAATTATTTTCTCTAACTACAGTCACCACGGTATCATATGGTTTCTCCTATATATATTTCCTCCTGTCCGTCGGTCGAATGACTGGGGTGGGCGGAGCCTAGGAGGGATCATGTGACCAGCTTTGCTGGGACTCTTTGCCATTTCCTGTTGGGGAAGAGAATATCCCACAAGTAAGGATGACGCCGTGGACCGGACACACCGTTGGAGAAAGTAATTTATCAGGTAAGCATAAATTCTGTTATATATTTATATGTGTATACAGTATATGTATTTATATGTGTATATATGTATTTATATGTGTATACAGTATATGTATTTATATGTGTATATATGTATTTATATGTGTATACAGTATATGTATTTATATGTGTATATATGTATTTATATGTGTATATATGTATTTATATGTGTATATATGTATTTATATGTGTATACAGTATATGTATTTATATGTGTATATATGTATTTATATGTGTATACAGTATATGTATTTACAGACATATATACACATATGAACACATAAATACATATGTACACACATATAGACATATGTATAGGTGCATTGGAGCCCTTTGCAGTTAAGTAGATGAAAACATGAAAAACCATATTTATGCAATAATCATATTTAATACAGAGTTATACTGTGTATTTACTGTAAATACTATACATTCCAATGTTCTGCACTACATGACAGAAAATACTGCTGCATCTAGCGCTCTTGTAAATGGATAACATTCTTTCAAAACAGATGCCATATAATGCAGAAATAGGCCAGCTCCTAAGTATACGTCCCTGCTTATCAATAAAAGATACCAAGAGAATGAAGAAGTAAATTAGAAAGTTGTTTAAAATCACATGCTCTATCTGAATTATGAAAGTATAATTTTGGGTTTCATATCCCTTTAACCATGGAATTTTTCAATAAGAATAAGTAATGTATTGATTCAGAAATTAATGCCAACAGGATAGGAACTTTTAAAGGGACAGTCTACTCCAGAATTTATATTGTTTAAAAAGATAGATAGCCCCTTTATTACCCATTTTTGCATAACCAACACTGTTATATTAATATGCTTTTTACTTATGTGACTACATTTTATCTAAGCCTCTGCAGACTGCCCCCTTATATCAGTGCTTTTGACAGACTTGCATTTTTGCCAATCAGTGCTCACTCATAATATACTCCACGGGAGTGAGCACAATGTTATCTATATGACACACATAAACTAGCGCTGTCTAGCTGCGAAAAACTGTCAGAATGCACTGAGATAAGAGGCGGCCTTCAAGGGCTCAGAAATTAGCATATGTGCCTACCAAGGTTTAGCTTTCAACACAGAATACCAAAAGAACAAAGCAAATTTGATGATAAAAGTAAATTGGAAAGCTGTATAAAATTGCATGCCCTATCTGAACCATGAAAGTTTAATTTTGACTAGACTCTCCCTTTAAAGTGAATGTAAACTTTCATTAATTAGTGCCCGGTTTTTAAATAAACTATTAAAAACAGGGGCACTTTCATTGATGAAAGTTCACATTGCACCGTATTTTACAAATACTTACCTTTTACTTCTTCTAAACCGGATCGGCATCCCCCGTCTGCAGGTCCTCTGTAAATACGTCACCAATGACGAAACCAGCTTCCTCCAATCACGGCAGGGCCTCGCGAGATGGACGCTCTGAGGGGGGAAGCCGGTTTCATCATTGGTGACGTATTTATAGAGGACCTGCAGGCGGGGGATGCCGATCCGGCTTTGAAGATGTAAAAAGTAAGTATTTGTAAAATACGGTGCAATGTGAACTTTCATCAATAAAAGTGCCCCTGTTTTTAATAGCATTTTTAAAAACCGGGCACTAATTGATGAAAGTTTACTTTCACAGCCCGCCCAATCGAAGTGAATGCAGCTTGCTCCCGCTCTGATCTGGTAGCGGGAGCAAGCTACATTCACTTCAATGGCACGATCGGGCGGGCTGTGACTAGACAGCACTCCCACAAAGCGTATTTCGGACTTCTCCATCCCTGTTGACGGCATCATTATATCCCCATCTCCCCAAGTCCGCTGCCTCAGAGTTAAACTTGACTCAAATCTATCCTTTGTCCCCCATATCCAATCACTTTCTACATCCTGCTGCAACCATCTACGCAATATTTCCAAGATTCGCCCTTTTCTGAGCGCTAACACCACAAAGCAAATAATCCACTCCCTTATTTCCCGACTTTGCTGCAATAACCTACTTGCTGGCCTTCCTCTTTCCCGTCTCTCCCCCTTCAATCCAACCTAAATGCCTCTGCCAGGCTGATCCACCTTTCCCGTATCTGTATCTGCTGCACCTCTATATCTGCTGCACTGTATCTGCTGCACCTCTCTGCGAGTCCCTTCATTGGCTCCCCATTCACAGCAGAATTAAATTCAAAATTCTCACCCTTACATACAAAGCTCTCACCAACGCCGCTCCCCTCTACCTATCCTCTCTAATAAACAAGTATACTCCAGCCCACCCACTAAGATCCAACAATGACCTGCTCCTTGCTTCTGCGACTATCACATCCTCTCATGCTAGACTGCAGGACTTCAGTCGTGCAGCACCTACCCTCTGGAACACTCTCCCTCGTGCTGTCAGGCTTTGCCCTAATCTTTCTTCCTTTAAATCGTCCCTGAAGTCTTTTCTGTTCAGGGAAGCCTAACATTTCCCTCATCTAACTCTGCATTAACATCTTTCTCAATCTTGCAGTCCTCACCTCCTGTTTCTCAACCTCCTACCGTTCTAGATTGTAAGTTCCAACGGGAAAAGGGCCCTAAATTCCTCCTGTATGTGTTTATACATTTTGTCCTGTCTCTTACAAGTATAATTGTTTTATTAAATGAATTGTATCCATGGACATCGCTGCAGAATATGTGGGCGCTTCATAAATAGAGTATAATAATAATAATTTGAAAAACAAGAACCTTGAGCAGAGTCCAACTTTGAGATAAAAAATCAGGAAATGCTTTAGATGTATAAAGGTGCCGGTAAGATAATGCTATATAATATAATTATTTTGAATGTTTACAAGAGGGTCGCAAACCCAAGTCTGTACATGTGCAAACAGAGTTTGTGCTATATCTGAATATTAGTCTGTGATTGGATAGCTGGGGTGCTTTTGCTCCGGGGGACAGGAAAATCAGTGAAAAGAATAAAAATAAAACAATATACTCATTTGAAAAAATAAAGTTGCAGTTTTCATTGCAAAATTATTCTTATGTATGAATGTTTATAATCATGCCGTTTACAATTTGTGTTTAGTGTCCCTTTAAAAAAGCAACAGAATACATATTGACAGAGGGTTACCATTATTTAAAAATAGATCAAATTTTAAAGGGACATTGCGCTGTAAAACTTTAGCCCCTTTGCTGTTCCCAGTGATGTTTTCACCAGCTGGAGGGTACTAATTTGTTTACAAATAGATCATTTACCTTTATTTTGTAATTTTAAATAGTTATATGTGCCTGTTTATACTGTCACCAATGCTGAAAATTTATGTTCAGCAGTACTGGCTATAGAAAAGCTATGTAAACAAAAGAGAGAAAGGTGGTAAAATGTTCAATTGGTGTAAGTATTGGCATTGGTGTATGTAGAAATTGATAAGGAGGCTTTGGTGTATCAAGAGAATAAGAAGATATGGAGGACTGCTCGGTATATAAAGAGAATGATAAGATAAGGAAGACTGCTCAGTATATAAAGAGAATGCTAAGATAAGGAGGACATCTCGGTATATAAAGAGAATGAAAAAGATAAGGAGGACTGCTCAGTATATAAAGAGAATGATAATATAAGGAAAACTGCTCGGTATATAAAGAGAATGATAAGATAAGGAGGACTGCTCAGTATATAAAGAGAATGATAATATAAGGAAGACTTCTCGGTATATAAAGAGAATGATAAGATAAGGAGGACTGCTCAGTATATAAAGAGAATGATAAGATAAGGAGAACTGCTCGGTATATAAAGAGAATGATAAGATAAAGAGGACTGCTCGGTATATAAAGAGAATGATAAGATAAAGAGGACTGCTCAGTATATAAAGAGAATGATAAGATAAGGAGGACTGCTCGATATATAAAGAAAACGATAAGATAAGGAGGACAGCTCAGTATATAAAGAGAATGATAAGATAAGGAGGACTGCTCAGTATATAAAGAGAATGATAATATAAGGAGGACAGCTCGGTATATAAAGAGAATGATAAGATAAGGAGGACTGCTCGATATATAAAGAAAATGATAAGATAAGGAGGACAGCTCAGTATATAAAGAGAATGATAAGATAAGGAGGACTGCTCTGTATATAAAGAGAATGATAAGATAAGGAGGACTGCTCAGTATATAATGATAAGATAAGGAAGACTGCTCAGTATATAAAGAGAATGATAATATAAGGAGGACTGCTCGGTATATAAAGAGAATGATAAGATAAGGAGGACTGCTCAGTATATAAAGAGAATGATAATATAAGGAGGACTGCTCGGTATATAAAGAGAATGATAAGATAAGGAGGACTGCTCAGCATATAAAGAGAATGATAAGATAAGGAGGACTTCTCGGTATATAAAGAGAATGATAAGATAAGGGGGACTGCTCGGTATATAAAGAGAATGATAAGATAAGGAAGACTGATCGGTATATAAAGAGAATGATAAGATAAGGAGGACTGCTCAGTATATAAAGAGAATGATAATATAAGGAGGACAGCTCAGTATATAAAGAGAATGATAAGATAAGGAGGACTGCTCAGTATTTAAATAGAATGATAAGATAAGGAAGACTGCTCGGTATATAAAGTGAATGATAAGATAAGGAGGACTGCTCGGTATATAAAGAGAATGATAAGATAAGGAGGACTGCTCGGTATATAAAGAGAATGATAAGATAAGGAGGACTGCTCGGTATATAAAGAGAATGATAAGGTAAGGAAGACTGCTCGGTATATAAAGAGAATGATAAGATAAGGAAGACTGCTCGGTATATAAAGAGAATGATAAGATGAAGAGGACTGCTTGGTATATAAAGAGAATGATAAGATAAGGAGGACTGCTCGGTATATAAAGAGAATGATAAGATAAGGAGGACTGCTCGGTATATAAAGAGAATGATAAGATAAGGAAGACTGCTCGGTATATAAAGAGAATGATAAGATAAGGAAGACTGCTCGGTATATAAAGAGAATGATAAGATAAGGAGGACTGCTCGGTATATAAAGAGAATGATAAGATAAGGAGGACTGCTCGGTATATAAAGAGAATGATAAGATAAGGAGGAATGCTCGGTATATAAAGAGAATGATAAGATAAGGAGGACTGCTCGGTATATAAAGTGAATGATAAGATGAAGAGGACTGCTCAGTATATAAAGAGAATGATAATATAAGAAGGACTGCTCGGTATATAAAGAGAATGATAAGATAAGGAGAACTGCTCGGTATATAAAGAGAATGATAAGATAAGGAGGACTGCTCGGTATATAAAGAGAATGATAAGATAAGGAGGACTGCTCGGTATATAAAGAGAGTGATAAGATGAGGACTGCTCGGTATATAAAGAGAATGATAAGATAAGGAAGACTGCTCAGTATATAAAGAGAATGATAAGATAAGGAGGACTGCTCTGTATATAAAGAGAATGATAAGATAAGGAGGTCTGCTCAGTATATAAAGAGAATGATAAGATAAGGAGGACTGCTCAGTATATAAAGAGAATGATAAGGTAAGGAGGACTGCTCGGTATATAAAGAGAATGATAAGATAAGGAAGACTGCTCGGTATATAAAGAGAATGATAAGATAAGGAGGACTGCTCGGTATATAAAGAGAATGATAAGATAAGGAGGACTGCTCGGTATATAAAGAGGAGGCCTGCTCGGTATATAAAGAGAATGATAAGATAAGGAGGACTGCTCGGTATATAAAGAGAATGATAAGATAAGGAGGACTGCTCGGTATATAAAGAGAATGATAAGATAAGGAGGACTGCTCGGTATATAAAGAGAATGATAAGATAAGGAAGACTGCTCGGTATATAAAGAGAATGATAAGATAAGGAAGACTGCTCGGTATATAAAGAGAATGATAAGATAAGGAGGAATGCTCGGTATATAAAGAGAATGATAAGATAAGGAGGACTGCTCGGTATATAAAGAGAATGATAAGATAAGGAAGACTGCTCGGTATATCAAGAGAATAATAAGATAAGGAAGACTGCTCGGTATATCAAGAGAATAATAAGATAAGGAGGACTGCTCGGTATATAAAGAGAATGATAAGATAAGGAGGACAGCTCAGTATATAAAGAGAATGATAAGATAAGGAGGACAGCTCGGTATATAAAAAGAATGATAATATAAGGGGGACTGCTCGGTATATAAAGCGAATTATAAGATAAGGAGGACTGCTCTTCCTGCAAGCTCAGCACATTGAAATGGGTTGTGGTTTGAAAGAGGAAAATAGCTACATGTACTGTGATTTTTTTCTCTCCTTTAATGTGTTCCCAATTATCTATTTTACCTGCTAGAGCACTGGTTTTCAAACTTGACATCAGGCCTCCCTAACAGGCCACATTTTGAGGATATATGAAATGGAGCACAGGTGAAACAATCAGCTGATTAGTAAACACGGTTATTTTACTGCTTTCATCCTAGGTAATCCTGAAAACCTGGACTGTTTGGGAAGCCTGAGGACAGGTTGAAAAACCAGTGTGCTAGAGTGAATTAAATTGCTTATAAATAGTTTCTTAACCTTTTTTTTTCCTAATTTGAAATAGCTGATTTTGCCTGTTATATCCCGACCTATGCTGCAACTTTTAGTACTTAAGTATTGGTTATTGAAGTATTGGTTATGTAAACAAGAAGGTTTAGATGAAACCATGTTCCCAGTGGGGAGTGTGACAGAGAGGTACTAAAATGTTAATTTTCTATTATTCTCTATAAATATTGTTGTTTGAATAAAAGAGAAATAAGATTATTGTGTTATTGTGTAAATAATTGGATAATATAATGAGGTCTGTTCCATCTACAAGCTCGGCCCATTTTATTGGGTTGTGGTTTAAATTAGTAGAAATGACTATTTCACATGCAAAAATATACCCAAAGGAAAAAATTCCCATACATTTTAAACTCTGCAGCTGGTGTAACAATTAATTGAAAACACAATAAGGAGAAATCGCTGTTACAGTACACTGTCCCTTTAAGGGAAAAAGGTTTTACAGTACATTTCCCTTTAAGTGGAAACATTTTTACAGTAGACTGTCCCTTTAAGTATGTTGGAAATATATATAGATAAAAATTTGAAAGGAAACACAACTTACCTTATAAAAAGTCCCTATTTTATAATATAGAGCAGTACGCTTATAGGCATAGGTTGTTTTTCTCTAATTACCACAAATGGATCACACAAATAGGTAAATTCTTGTATGAGCTAAAGTAAGAGGCAGTCACACATATGCCAGAATCTGACAAATTCACTTTTTATTTCTCAATCACAGGAACTATGTAGGCATCAGATATATTGTTCAATAGCAAAAAGTAACACGAAAGCAACATATAACTGTCAGTAAAAACACAATGCCCAACCAGAACTCAAAGTCAGTATCTGTAATAAAATACTCCGGACTATATCAGACAGATTGATACTTTATATGTATCCCACGAAGGCCAGCAGCATAAAGGGTAGCACAATTAGAAACAGCACATTCAGTGATTCCGTACAGGTTCTCAGCCTATACCATCTCCCAGTTACTGGTAATCTCTGTGCGCACATCCCCACATAGCCTTAACCGGCTCTTACCTGGGGTTGGATCTTGTCCCGCGCACTCCAAAGAATTAATACCGTGATGTGGCACCCGTCTCCTACCACTTCTTCGTCTCAGACATTGCTGCATTATATCTGCCTACCCAAGCTACCAGCTACAACACTCCCCTCCGTCTGAAAGCTCCCGAGGCTAATGAAAATCAGCAGTTTAGCCTTTCAGCCTCGCAATCGTCCAGCGTCGTCATGGTCCAAACACCTGGGATCCAGATAACAAGCTCCTCTTAACTCGTATAAAGGTATAAGGATAAACAAGAAGACGTTCCCGGTGCAGATAAAAAGATAAAAATACACACTTTATTAAGTAAAAAGAACTACAGAGTAGTGAAGAAACAAAACGGCCTTACGCGTTTCGGCTTACAATCGTGCCGTAATCATAGACCATGTTTGTAATGCAACACCTGAGGCTTATATACCTAGGTTAGTAACAACACCATTCCCACTTAACCACTTCAACTCACACTCTAACATGACACTTAAAGTATATGTCTAACTTGACACTAAAGTTTATGTTTAATGCTCTCAGATATATCTTACTAAAAAGGAGAGAGAAAAATATTAGAGAATACAATAATCCTCTAAAAAAAAAAAGGGAATAAAAACGGCACACATATGAGGTGAATTAAACAATTTATTAAACTCATATAGCATTTACAAAAGAAGTTTGCCCAAACATGCCCTGCCATCTCAAAATAGAGCAGAAACGTGCAACCACACCACTTTATACAAATTAAAACCAGAACTACATCTCATATCAATATAATACAAGCCTGTATCATTAAATCACACAATTAGTACCATTTCCTGTATCGGATAGCTATAAAATCCAAAACAGGTAGAGCTCTAATATATCACTTATACATGCAGAGGTAAAGTAACACCAAAGAGCTGCATAAATATGTGATATATATATATGTATATTCTATATCAGTCGCATATAGCAAAGTACAGGTAATAAAACATCAAATGAATTGTATCTAGCATCACAGGCATACATAGCCTTGCTTGAACAAACGGCAGGATACAATACAGATGAAATAATCCTCTTATAAATCCAATTTATAATAACCTGTGTGATCACTGAGTAAATGTATACAGTTTGAAACAAGACAGAGAAACATATACATATACATGAGCAAGCAAGCAAATATAAAGTTCATGCAATGCTAACAAAAGTTCATTCACCTCCTCCCTATGATGAATGTAGAAATGGGAGGGGTCAGCCTCCAAGAATCACCTGATTGGACAGGCCGTGCTGTTAGCAAGACAAAGCAATCTTCATACTGAATACAATGTATCCATTTGAATCAAAAGATATACTTTTAAGCAGATGATTGCAACTTTTAGGCGTATGTGGTATACAAATCTGATCTTACCATAGATGTACCAAGCAGGCCATTCTGCTACACCATGTGTTCACACAGATAATAAACAACACCTCACACTGGATATTTCGTTTGCAAATGCAGAAATCTTCATAATGGATATTATATACCCGTTCTTACCAAGAGATGTACCTTAGGCAGAAAATTGTATAGTGAGCATATACAAAGTATACAGGTGATCTTACCACAGATGTACCAAACTTTATATAGCAAGCTATCAGTTCTACTCCACTTTATATTCACACAGGTAGTGAGCCACGCCTCACACTTAGTACTTTGTATGCTTTCTTACCAAGATGTACCAATAACGTGCTATAAAAGCAATAATCCACATCAAAGATTGTATTTTCTTGCATGCATAGGGTATAGCATAGGTCTTACCATAGATGTACCATTCATCCTATATCATGCATACAGCATTCACCACGTTCAGCTCAGTGCATCTGGTCTCTCCACAGGTGCATCCAATCAGCAGGATAACACCTCTAGACGTGCAAATCACAAACTGTGCAATCTTACCACAGATGTACCATTTGGAGCACAGCAGTGTATCAGCTTTGTTAATTCAATGCAGAGTTGCTCACACTGTTACAGACAAATGATAACAGGTAGTAAAGAATGAGAGTAGTTCATACATAGAATATCATGAAGTATAGTCGACTCTTCTCCATGATAAAACACACACAAGTGCCTCCTCCTCCTCATCATAGGGAGGAGGTGAATGAACTTTTGTTAGCATTGCATGAACTTTATATTTGCTTGCTTGCTCATGTATATGTATATGTTTCTCTGTCTTGTTTCAAACTGTATACATTACTCTGTGATCACAGGTTATTATAAATTGGATTCATAAGAGGATTATTTCCTCTGTATTGTATCCTGCCGTTTGTTTAAGCAAGGCTATGTATGCTTGTAATGCTAGATACAATTCTTTTGATGTTTTATTACCTGTACTTTGCTATATGCGACTGATATAGAATATACATATATATATATCACATATTTATGCAGCTCTGTGGTGTTACTTTACCTCTGCATGTATAAGTGATATATTAGAGCTCTACCTGTTTTGGATTTTATAGCTATCCGATACAGGAAATGGTACTAATTGTGTGATTTAATGATACAGCCTTGTATTATATTGATATGAGATGTAGTTCTGGTTTTAATTTGTATATAGTGGTGTGGTTGCACGTTTCTGCTCTATTTTGAGATGGCAGGGCATGTTTGGGCAAACTTCTTTTGTAAATGCTATATGAGTTTAATAAATTGTTGAAGTCACCTCATATGTGTGCCGTTTTTATTCCCTTTCTTTTTTTAGAGGATTATTGTATTCTCTAATATTTCTCTCTCTCCTTTTTAGTAAGATATAGGCCTAGATTTAGAGTTTGGCGGTAGCCGTCAAAACCAGCGTTAGAGGCTCCTAACGCTGGTTTTTACCGCCCGCTGGTATTTGGAGTCAGTCATTAAAGGGTCTAACGCTCACTTTGCAGCCGCAACTTTTCCATACCGCAGATCCCCCTACGCAATTTGCGTATCCTATCTTTTCAATGGGATCTTTCTAACGCCGGTATTTAGAGTCGTGGCTGAAGTGAGCGTTAGAAATCTAACGACAAAACTCCAGCCGCAGAAAAAAAACAGGAGTTAAGAGCTTCTTGGGCTAATGCCGGTTCATAAAGCTCTTAACTACTGTGCTCTAAAGTACACTAACACCCATAAACTACCTATGTACCCCTAAACCGAGGTCCCCCCACATCGCTGCCACTATAATAAATTTTTTTAACCCCTAATCTGCCGACCGCACACCGCCGACACCTACCTACACTTATTAACCCCTAATCTGCCGACCGGACCACACCGCTACTCTAATAAATGTATTAACCCCTAAAGCTAAGTCTAACCCTAACACTAACACCCCCCTAAGTTAAATATAATTTAAATCTAATGAAATAAATTAACTCTTATTAAATAAATTATTCCTATTTAAAGCTAAATACTTACCTGTAAAATAAACCCTAATATATCTACAATATAAATTATAATTATATTGTAGCTATTTTAGGATTAATATTTATTTTACAGGCAACTTTGTATTTATTTTAACCAGGTACAATCGCTATTAAATAGTTAATAACTATTTAATAGCTACCTAGTTAAAATAACTACATAATTACCTGTAAAATAAATCCTAACCTAAGTTACAATTAAACCTAACACTACACTAGCAATAAGTTAATTAAATAAAATACCTACAATTATCTACAATTAAACTTAACACTACACTATCAATAAATAAATTAAATTAAATACCTACAAATAAATACAATTAAATAAACTAACTAAAGTACAAAAAATAAAAAAGAACTAAGTTACAAAAAATAAAAAAATATTTACAAACATTAGAAAAATATTACAACAATTTTAAACTAATTACACCTACTCTAAGCACCCTAATAAAATAACAAAGCCCCCCAAAATAAAAAAATGCCCTACCCTATTCTAAAATTAAAATAGAAAAGCTCTTTTACCTTACCAGCCCTTAAAAGGGCCATTTGCGGGGCATGCCCCAAAGAATTCAGCTCTTTTGCCTGGAGAAAAAAAACATACAATACCCCCCCCCCCCCAACATTACAACCCACCACCCACATACCCCTAATCTAACCCAAACCCCCCTTAAATAAACCTAACACTAAGCCCCTGAAGATCTTCCTACCTTATCTTCACCACACCGGGTATCACACAGATCCGTCCTGGCTCCGATGTCTTGATCCATGCCCAAGCGGGGGGCTGAAGATATCCATCCTCCGGCTGAAGTCTTGATCCAACCGGGCAGAAGAGGACATCCAGACCGGCAAACATCTTCATCCAAGCCGCATCTTCTATGTTCTTCCATCCGATGACGACCGGCTCCATCTTGAAGAACTCCAGCGTGGATCCATCCTTTTCTTCCGACGACTAGACGACGAATGAAGGTTCCTTTAAGGGACGTCATCCAAGATGGCGTCCCACGAATTCTGATTGGCTGATAGGATTCTATCAGCCAATCGGAATTAAGGTAGGAAAATTCTGATTGGCTGATAGGATTCTATCAGCCAATCGGAATTAAGGTAGGAAAATTCTGATTGGCTGATGGAATCAGCCAATCAGAATCAAGTTCAATCCGATTGGCTGATCCGATCAGCCAATCAGATTGAGCTTGCATTCTATTGGCTGTTCCGATCAGCCAATAGAATGCAAGCTCAATCTGATTGGCTGATCGGCCAATCAGAATTTTCCTACCTTAATTCCGATTGGCTGATAGAATCCTATCAGCCAATCGGAATTCGAGGGACGCCATCTTGGATGACGTCCCTTAAAGGAACCTTCATTCATCGTCTAGTCGTCGGAAGCAAAGGATGGATCCGCGCTGGAGGTCTTCAAGATGGAGCCGGTTGTCATCGGATGGAAGAACATAGAAGATGCGGCTTGGATGAAGATGTTTGCCGGTCTGGATGTCCTCTTCTGCCCGCTTGGATCAAGACTTCAGCCGGTGGATGGATGTCTCTTCAGCCCCCCGCTTGGGCTTGGATCAAGATATCGGAGCCAGGATGGATCGGTGTGATACCCGGTGTGGTGAAGATAAGGTAGGAAGATCTTCAGGGGCTTAGTGTTAGGTTTATTTAAGGGGGGTTTGGGTTAGATTAGGGGTATGTGGGTGGTGGGTTGTAATGTTGGGGGGGGTTATTGTATGTTTTTTTTCTCCAGGCAAAAGAGCTGAATTCTTTGGGGCATGCCCCCCCCAAATGGCCCTTTTAAGGGCTGGTAAGGTAAAAGAGCTTTTCTATTTTAATTTTAGAATAGGGTAGGGCATTTTTTTTATTTTGGGGGGCTTTGTTATTTTATTAGGGGGCTTAGAGTAGGTGTAATTAGTTTAAAATTGTTGTAATATTTTTCTAATGTTTGTAAATATTTTTTTATTTTTTGTAACTTAGTTCTTTTTTATTTTTTGTACTTTAGTTAGTTTATTTAATTGTATTTATTTGTAGGTATTTTATTTAATTTATTTATTGATAGTGTAGCATTAGGTTTAATTGTAGATAATTGTAGGTATTTTATTTAATTTATTTATTGATAGTGTAGTGTTAGGTTTAATTGTAACTTAGGTTAGGATTTATTTTACAGGTAATTTTGTAATTATTTTAACTAGGTAACTATTAAATAGTTATTAACTATTTAATAGCTATTGTACCTGGTTAAAATAATTACAAAGTTGCCTGTAAAATAAATATTAATCCTAAAATAGCTACAATATAATTATAATTTATATTGTAGCTATATTAGGGTTTATTTTACAGGTAAGTATTTAGCTTTAAATAGGAATAATTTATTTAATAAGAGTTAATTTATTTCGTTAGAATAAAATTATATTTAACTTAGGGGGGTGTTAGGGTTATGGTTAGACTTAGCTTTAGGGGTTAATACATTTATTATAATAGCGGCGATGTCCGATCGGCAGATTAGGGGTTAATAATTGTAGGTAGGTGGCGGCGACGTAGGGGGCGGCAGATTAGGGGTTAATAAATATAATATAGGGGTCAGCGATGTTAGGGGCAGCAGATTAGGGGTACATAGGGATAATGTAGGTTGCGGCGGTGTACGGAGCGGCAGATTAGGGGTTAATAATAATATGCAGGGGTCAGCGATAGCGGGGGCGGCAGATTAGGGGTTAATAAGTGTAAGGTTACGGGTGTTTAGACTCGGGGTTCATGTTAGAGTGTTAGGTGCAGACTTAGGAAGTGTTTCCCCATAGGAAACAATGGGGCTGCGTTAGGAGCTTAACGCTGCTTTTTTGCAGGTGTTAGGTTTTTTTTTCAGCTCAAACTGCCCCATTGTTTCCTATGGGGATATTGTGCACGAGCACTTTTTTGAAGCTGGCCGCGTCCGTAAGCAACGCTGGTATTGAGAGTTGCAGTGGCGGTAAATTATGCTCTACGCTCCCTTTTTGGAGCCTAACGCACTGAAAACCCAGCCATTCTGTGAACTCCAGCGGTATTTAAAAGGTGCGGCCAAAAAAAAGCCAGCGTTAGCACGCGGGTCGTTACCGACAAAACTCTAAATCTAGCCGATAATTTGTTAAGAGGGAGGCACCGTGAGGTTTATAAGTGGTATATACTACTCTCTCATTTCTTCTATAATATTTTGCTCTCAGATATAATTTACTATGGCTTCCCCCCTTTACTGATAACAATAAATCTAATAATATATACAACACTTTACTGTTAATACCTGCATTACCTTTATAAACCCCCTTCAAATTACATATTATATGTGTGTTAAACTAAATTACCATGACTTTACATATCAATATAGAAAAACAAAACAAAATTTGTGCAGTACATTCATATACACATAAGGTTTTAGGAGCCTCAGGGATTATACAGAAGTATCCGAGAGTTAACTCTAAAGAGCTATGTACATAGTACAGAACGATGAAGAAAATAGCTTTAAATAATAACATCATAAGCGCATATCCAACACAGTTATAATAATACACTTTTTACCTCTGTAATTATCTTGTATCTAAACCTCTGCTGACTGCTCCCTTATTTCAGTTCTTTTGACAGACATGCAGTTTAGCCAATCAGTGCTCACTCCTAGGTCACTTTACGTGCATGAGCTCAATGTTATCTATATGAAACATGTGAACTAATGCCCTCTAGTGGTCAAAATGTATTTAGATTAGAGGCAGTCTTCAAGGTCTAAGAAATTAGCATATGAACCTCCTAGGTTTAGCTTTCAACTAAGAATACCAAGAGAACAAAGCAAAATTGGTGATAAAAGTAAATTGGGAAGTTGTTTAAAATTGCATGCCCTATTTAAATCATGAAAGTTTTTTTTGGACTTGACTGTCCCTTTAATAGCATTCCCCCTAAACATCTTAACATCTTGATTGTGCTCATCAATAAAATATTTGGCTTAAGCAGAACAGGGTACATCATTTTCTATATATGTGAGATGCTCTCTAATGTCCTCACGTCACGAGTAGTCATCCCAATATATAGCTTTTTGTGCTCAGAGCATTCTATCAAGTACTGTTAGGTGTTGTTTTCAGAGGGGGAGTGTCAGTCAGGACTGGGCCTCGGGCACACCGTACCAACTGGGAATGAATATATTACAAGTACACCACAAACTCAGTGGTGCAGCTGATACAGCCCTTAACATCAAACTCTTCTCCAGTACTATAAGAAATTATTTTTTTAGTTACTTTAATAAAGCCACATGCTCGGCACCTCCTGTTACCACATTTATAGGTGCAGATAGTCTGCAGCCAAGCACTACTATTTTTAGTGTATTTATTCTTAAGCTGACTAGGGGACAAAGGATTGCCTAGTGGTTTACCCCTTTTGTACACAAATTTACATCCCCCTTCTATTGTTTTATTTAACGCTGGATCTCCATACAACATGGGTAGATATTTCTTAATGATACCACATATTGCTGTTTACTGATTTGATTATTGGGTAATAAACAATGGCTTCTGATCACTTTGTTTTGTCATTTTCTCATCTAGGAGCTCATCGCTGTCCATTGCATCTACTTGCTTACCAATTCTCTCAATCTGATTTTTAGGGTATCAGCCATTCTATTAGTTAATTCATTTTTGGCTTTTATATATCCACTGTTTTGAGAACAATTTCTTTTCGCCCTCATTAGTTGCCCTTTGATAATACCTCTTACAACATGCTGAGGATGATTGCTGGTTGCGTGCAAGAGGGCATTTCCTGCTATAGGTTTTCTATATAGGTCAGTGTTGACTATTTGTCCAGTATTGTCTCCCTTTAGTACTATATCTAGATAGTTAATTTTATCTTTATTCCACTCATGTGTAAATGTAATGCCTATTGTGTTTCTATTCAGAAAGGAAACACAAAGTTCAGACCCTTCTTTGTCTCCATCCCAGACCATAATCAGGTCGTCTATAAACCTTTTATAAAGGATTATAGAACTTCTGAATGGATTCTCACTTCCTTGTACCAGACTATGTTCTAGCCAACCCATGAACAGGTTTGCATATGAGGGCGCAAACCGCGCCCCCATAGCAGTACCTTGCTTTTGTAGATAATATTCCCCCTCGAATACAAAATAATTGTGCTCGAGGAGGAACTTTATAACATCCAACACAAACATCTTAAATTCATCGTCAAAGTTTCCTTCTAATTCAAGGAAATAAGCAACAGCTCTTAAACCCCAGTCATGTGACATAGTAGAATATAAGGAGACTACATCAACTGTTAACCAGCTGTATGTTTCTTTCCATACAAAATCTTTAAAGATGTTTAAGACGTGTTTAGTGTCTCTCAAATGACTCTCTAGCTTTTGAACTAAAGGTTGCAAAATATAATTCACCCAATTAGAAAGGGGCTCTAAAACAGAACCCATTCCAGAGACAATAGGTCTCCCCTTTATATCACTTAGCCCTTTATGCATTTTGGGCAAGTGATACAAAATGGGGACCCGAGGGAATTCAACAAACAAGCTATCAAACGTAGCTCTATCCATATGACCATTAGTCTCTCGTCCAACTGTACCTTTTACAGTAATGATAAATATATATATATATATATATATATATATATATATATATATATATATAACAGCAACTTATATAGATCTTTTCCTCAAGTTGGACTCAAAGCACTTTTAAAGGGACATGAAACCCAAAACTTTTCTTTCATGATTCAGATAGAGAATGCAATTTTAAATAACTTTTCAATTTACTTCTATTATCTAATTTGCTTCATTCTCTTGGTATCCTTTAGCAATGCACTACTAGGAGCTAGCTGAATGCATTGTTTGAGCAGAAATATGAGGCATGTATGTGCAGCCATGAATCAGCAGCTGCTGAATGTACCTAGGTATCCTTTTCATGAAAGAATACCAAGAGAATAAAACAGATTAGATAATAGAAATCAATAGAAAAGTTGTTTAAAATCACATGCTCAATCAGATTTATGAAAGAAAACATTTGGGTTTCATGTCTCTTTAAATATAAATTTTTAAATATATATATATATATATATATATATATATATATATATATATATATATATATATATATATATATATATATATATATATATATATATATATATACACGCAAGGTGCACTATTTCACTATTTATTTAACACATTAACTTTTTACGATAAAGTTCAAGTGCTAAATAAGTATCTGGCATCAGTGCAGACTACCGCCATGTAAATAAAGAATTCCCATAAAAAATTCCCACACAAACTAAGTAAAAATTATGGAAGAGTTAGTGTGAAGACTGATGACAATTAGACCCCCTTGGGAGTAGGGACAGTCAGTCACCAGCCACAGAATAAGATGTGCTGGAGAGATGAGATCCACTTACTGCCTCTCTCCTCAGGATAGGAAAGGCCAGCAGTGCCACAGTATTAACCCCTGGCCTCAATAATGAGGCATGTCATTCAATGTCACTGGCAGTCCTAGACCAGAATACAGGCCAGGGGTAAATACTGCGGCACTGCTGGCCTTTCTAATCCTGAGAGAGAGAGGGAGAGAGAGGGAGTGAAGGATGGGAAGATGGTCTGGAGAGTGGGACAGAGAGGGACAGTCCCCAAGAGTCAGAGCCCCTTACCTGCAGTGCAGAGTAGACTGGGTGAGCAGGATTGGCAGGCTCGATCAGCTAGTGGCTCTTGCAATGCTCTTTGCGGATCTGCCGCTTATAGTTCCCTCTTCTAAGCAGTTCCAGCCCACAGATTGTCAGACAGAGCGCTTCTCTTACACCACACTGGCTCAATACGTCACCCTGCCATGAAGCAGATATGTTAGCTGCCTCACCTAGGGCTTTTTCATGATTGGCCTAATTAAGTGATATATCTGACCTGTCAGTGGGTCCACACTTCATCCAGCACCATCTAAGCGGTTATGCCTCTAGGGAAGCTGAGCAAGCCGCTGCCTCTCTCCCTGTATTTGTAGCAAAGCTCACAAAATTTGGTAAATTTTTTTAAAATTTTAATTTTACTTTCACATTATTTTTTCTTTTTTCTTTTCATGACAGGTGAGGCTCTGCCTCATCCAGACAGTGCGCTTACTGAAACAAAAAAAAACGTTTCTGTGTAGGAACACTTCAAATAATACCTGTGTAATCTGTCACTAAACCTATACTACCTGCCTCACACTGGAATGTCTCAACACTGAAAAGGTGGCGAGACAAACATAGATGAAACCCTACATGTAACCTGCACTTCAGAGATTGGAATATATTGCACAACTGTCAATGTATCCCAATCAAAATGCAGGTTACTCCCTCTGGACGCCCATCTAACTCCCACAGAGCACATACACCTACGTTATATCTTCGCTATACCTGACGAATAATGACAAAAAAAAACACTCAAAAAACTCCCTATTATAACTATAGGTGCTATGTCGATACATGTATATACAATGAATAAATTATATGCATTTTCATGTATAATGCATACTAATTTAAGTATTGTATAGAGTTTAAATATGTTTAATTTGAACACGGAAAAAAAAGGTTTAAACTCTATACAATACTTAAATTAATATGCATTATACAGGAAAATGCATATCCTTTAAACATTGGATATACATATAATAGGAACACCTCTAAACTATTAACCCCTTTCGCGCCCTCACCCCCAGTGCAACCTAACTCCATAACACTATTAACCCCTAATATTCTATAACCTATTAACCTAACCTTTTAATCCCTATACTGCAACCCCCCCACTGCAAACCCCCTAACTTATTAACCCCTAAACTACCAATACCCCCATTGCAAAAAAAACCTAACATTTTAACCCGTAAACCACCATAGCCCCCCAACGCAAACCAGCTTTACAATACTTAACTACCTAACAGCTAACCCTCCAGAACCCTAACCTAGCACTCCCTAAATTAGACAAAATAACAAATACTAAAATTAAACAAAATAAAAAAACACATTACAAAAAACCCCAAAGCACTACCAAAAAAAAACAAAAAACCAGTTGTGCTTATCCTCAAACTAAAGTACAGTTTAAAAAGCCCACTCCAAAATAAAAAAAAAACATTCCCTGGTCCTAAAGTGATTTAGCTCTTTTACATGGCCAAAAAATATCCATATTCTAAAACCAAAGTAACCCCCAACCCCCCAAATAAAAAGCCTACCTTAATAAAACGACTCTAACAATTGCCCTTATAAGGACATTTCGTAAGGCATTTCCCTAAAGTGATTTCTTTTTCAGAAAAAAACCTAACCCCCAAAAAATAAAAACCTCAAAAAAATCTTACAGCTAAACCCTAAAGTTTATACTCCGCCAACTTGATTCTGGGTCCTACGTGATATACTTTGGCAGTGATCCTCTTCATCCATGGCAGTGGTCTTCATCCATCTTCTTTTTTTTTTTTTTTTTTTTTTTTTTTTTTTTTTTAACAAGCTTTATTGAAACGTATGCAGAGAAAAGTTACAATAAGATCACAGCAAATGATACTGATTGCCGTTAGCAAACGGAATGAGCATAAAGGATTATTTTACAACAGTCCGTGACCGTAGTCAGGTACAAGAAGCAAAGTCTGCATAATGTGCACTTATGAAGGATCAGGGGACCCCCCCCGAGAGGGGGATCCCAAGGTCTCCATACATGTGAGAAGCCTGTAAGCTTTTTCTTTTTTTTTCTTTTTTTATAAGAACATTTACAGATAGTGTACAAACTTATAGATATAGCATATTATCAAAAGATTAACTATAGGAAAGAAAGAAATAAAAAGTCAGAGAGAAAAAGAAAGGAGGGGAAGGAGGGGGAAGAGGGGGAAGGGCACATCCGTGTGAGGGGGGGGGGGAGAGAGGGCACGATGGGGAAGAAAAAAAAAAAAAAAAAAAAAAAAAAAAAAAAAAAAAAAAGGGGGGAGGGGGGATGGAATGGGACCGTCAGATGATACCCTACAGGGGGGTTTCCCTCCAGGCCGCCATAATCATGTCGTGAGAGGCCAGTTGGTTAGTTTTAAAATAATGTAGTCTCTCCAAAATTAATAGTTCCTCTACTGAGGAGGACCACTCGTCAAGGGAGGGGACCTGTGTAGACTTCCATTTCCTGGGAATCAGTCTCTTAGCCCCTGTAATCATGATCAGGAGGAGGGACCTAGTGAAAACATCTTTGGTTTTGGGAAGGCGAAGCAAGAGCAGAATCTCAGGGGAGTCCGGAATAGATATTTGGGCCCTGCGAGACATAGTCTCAATGACAGCCGTCCAGAACCCCCTTAACAAAGGGCAAGACCACCAAATGTGGAACAGTGAGCCCTGCTCGCCGCAACCTCTCCAACATAGGGGGCTGGCTGATGGAAAGTACCTGTGCAGTCTATCTGGGGTATAATACCATCTGGTTAGGAGCTTCAAATGAATTTCCTGCACCGCTGCAGAGACAGAGGAACGTCTGGTGAGAGCAAATGAACGTAACCAGTCCTCCATTTCATAAGTATTGTTAAGGTCTTTAGTCCAAATTATAGTATAGGAGGGGAGTTGTGTGTTAGGTGGCAATAATAACAGTTTATATATCTTTGAGATTAGTCGTTTGGGGAGTGTCACAAGGGTGCAGATGGTCTCAAAAGGTGTTAAGTCTCTCATGAACCTGTCCCTATGTTTATGATGGGTGAGAAAGTGAGAAAGTTGGTGATAACGGAGCCAAGACGAGAACAAGGCTCCGTACTGTTCAAACATGTCGGACTGGGAATGTAGTCTGCCTGCGTGTAATGCGTGGTGTAGCGAGCCCTCTCGGAGACTGTAATATGTACTCATGCGGGTCCCTAAGGCACAATATGGGATACTGGGGTTCTCTATTATAGGGAGCAATGGGGAGTATGTCGAGGAGATGTGGGTGGAGGTGGCTAACAATCTGTCCCATTCGTGAAGTATAGAGGAGGTAAGATGGTATTTCTGTGTCAGGTCAGGACGTTCAGAGGGAGGAACCCAGGCTAGGGTACCGACGTTGTGCAATTTAAAGATTTGTCCGTCAAGTCTGACCCATTGTTTTTGTGTAGTGTTGTGAGACAATTCAACCAATCTCTGTAGAAGGATTGCTCGTCGATATGTGGCTAGATCTGGGAATCCCAGGCCACCCCTCTCTCGAGGGAGATATAGCGTTTTTCTGGGTATCCTCGGTTTCGCCCCGGCCCATATAAACTGTTCTAAGAGTCGTTGTAGTTGAGGGAGGTAGTCTTTCGGTAGAGTTATTGGAACCGTTTGGAGTAGGTACAAAATGCGGGGCAGGACATTCATTTTGATTAGGCTAATTTTGCCCAGCCAGGATAGCATTTTATTTGACCAGGAGGATAGGTCTTTTGCTATTTCACTACGAAGAGGAAGAAAATTATTTTTATAGAGATCCGAGGGGTGGGCAGATAGAAAAATACCCAGATATTTTAGTTTGGATGTAGATATGCGAATGTGATACTTGTGGGCAAGGCTCTGAATTTGGTCCGTGGGGGCGTTGATATTTAGGATTTCTGATTTGGTTAAATTGAGATGGAAATTGGAGAGTTCTCCATACTGTGATAGTTCAGTTAACAGTTCAGGGATTGAAGAGTCAATATTGGTAAGCGTGTAAAGAATGTCGTCTGCATAGAGAGCCTGTTTGTAATCTGTGTCACCCAACCGGATCCCACTAATTTTAGGGTTGTCACGAACCTTCTGGGCTAATGCCTCTATGGAAAGGGCAAAGAGGAGGGGGGACAGGGGGCAGCCCTGTCGGGTACCGTTCGAGATGGAAAAGGTGTCAGAGAGGGTGTTGTTGGCCCGAACTCTGGCATTTGGAGAAGAATAAAGAGCGAATGCCATATTAATAAAAGGATCACCGAAGTTCATAGCCTTCAAGACCCGACGCAGAAAAAGCCAATCGACGCGGTCGAAGGCCTTCTCCGCGTCGGTCGAGAGGAGTGCCAAACGTTCTCCCGAAACCTGGGCATGCGAAATGAGTTGGATCACTTTGCTAGTATTGTCGCGTGCCTCCCTTCCGGGAACAAAACCCACCTGGTCGGAGGAAATTAATAGGGGGAGATATTTGTTAAGCCTCCTGGCCAGAATTTTAGCGAAAATTTTAATATCCGAATTTAAGAGAGATATCGGGCGGAAATTGGCTGGGGTGGTGGGGGGTTTACCCTGCTTAGGGATAACGGTGATGTGCGCCTCGAGGGAGGAACTGGGCAACTGCGGGTCTTTTTTCAGATTATTAAATAATTCTAACATATGAGGGCCAAGTGTTTTAAGGAAGACACGAAAATATTTTGGTGTGAGTCCGTCTGGGCCGGGACATTTGCCTACTGGGAGGTCTGTCAGCGCATGGGACAGTTCCTCCATGGTGATAGGCGCGTCTAGTGATTCCTTACTGACTGAGTCAAGCTGTGAAAGGTTTATAGAGGATAAATAGCAGTCTATCTTGTTGAGTCGGGTCAGTGAGGAGGGACTCTGTGCATGGGCAGTGTCTGTGGATGATATATTATATAGTCTAGAATAGTAAGAGTGGAAGGAGGTCGCTATTTGTTTGGCTCCTCGCACTATAGTACCGTCCTCCTTTTCTAAAAAATGTATGTGGGATTTGAGTTGTTGTCTGCGAATGCTCCTGGCTAATAGTTTACCGGGTTTATTACCCCCCTCGTAGTATTGTTGTTTCGTGGAAAGGATCTTGCGCTGGTAGGATTCAAGTTGGTGTTGTGCAAGTGCTGATCTAGTCTCCTTTAACAGATTACCTGTGACCTTATCTAAGGGGTCATTTTTATGTATAGCTTCTAGCTCCGCTACTTTATCTAGGAGTTGTGTCTGTTTTAATCTGTGTTGTTTGACTAAGCGGGCCTTGTGTTTAAGAAATTCTCCGCGAATGACACACTTATGGGCCTCCCAGAAGCAGGAGATAGAGGTGTGTGAAGGTGTGTTGTGTGATAAGTAGTCATTTAAAGAGTTTTGAATACTGTCCTTCACGTCTTGTCTATCTAATAGGTGGTCATCAAGTCTCCATATATAAGTTGAAGGGGGCAAGTCAGGCCAAAGAATGCTGCAAGTTAGGGGGGCGTGATCAGACCAGGTTATGGAACCGATCTCGCTGTGGCTTGCCATGTCAAGAGCTGTGGAGTCAAAAAGGAAGTAGTCAATACGTGAGTATTTGTTATGGGGAGGGGAGTAATATGTGTAGTCACGGCCATTGGGATGGTGGGATCTCCAAACATCATGAAGTCCAAGATTCACAATGTTCGTTTTTATAGATTTGAGTATTTTTTTGGAAACACTTGATACACCCCCAGAAGTGTCCACTCGGGCGTCAAGAGGTACATTAAGGTCTCCGGATAGAAACACCGGACCGCACGCCTGGTCCAAAATCAACTTAGAGATCCTGGACATGAAGCGATGTTGGTCGATGTTTGGGCTGTAAACTGTGACCAACGTGATAGGGTGGTCAAAGAGTAAGCCGTTAATTAACAGGAATCTGCCGTCGGGATCTTTAACTGTGTGTGTAATTTTTAGAGGAACGGAGTGGTGGATCAGTATACCAACACCGCACTTTTTAGTCGAGCCCGAGGCAAAAATAGCTGTCGGGTATTGTTTATTAAACCATCGGGGCTCATGGCCTCTGCGAAAGTGGGTTTCCTGTACGAAAAGGACATGACTATGTAGCTTATCTAGTTCTCGGAAGGCTATAGATCTCTTACCTGGGTTGTTAAGACCTTTGGCATTTATAGTGGTGAAATTCAAGCCATGGGAACCAAATTTGCTTGCTCTATAGGCCATCCTGCAAGGGGAAAGGGGGAGGAAGAGGGGAGGAAAGAAAAAAAAAAAAAAAAAAAAAAAAAAAGAGGGGGGAGGGAAAGGGGAGAGAGAGATCTAGAAGGTTAGAGAGTGGGAAGGGGCAGTAGGGGGGAGGGTCAGGAGGAGGAAAGGCAGGAGAGGAAGAGGAATAAGAGAGAGAGGGAGAAATGAAAGAAAATTGTCCCTGGAAAGTACCGGGAGAAAAGGAAAAGACAAAGAATAGGTTCACAGAAGTGAGTAAGAAATAAGATCAATAAGGGGAAATAATCCCCAAAACAGCATACATTAAACAAAATCATTAAGCATCCGAGCGACAAAGTCGCCATCGGGTGACAAGGTGTTGTGGCACAGAAGGAAGGAGGGGGGGGAGAAAGTGGAGAAGAGAGAAGAGGTGGAAGAGGAGGAAAAAAGGGGGGGAGGGAGGGGGAGGAGGGGAAGGGTAAGGAGAGGAAGGGGGGGGGGAGAGGAGGGGAGGGGGGGGGGGGAGGGGGAGGGGGGGGGAGAGGGAGAGAAATAGAAGGGGAGGGGAGGGAGAGGAGGAAAGGGAGAGGAGAGGCAAGGGGAGGGGGAGGGGGAGGGGGGAGAAAAGGGGGAGGGGGGGAGGGGAAAGAGGAGGAGGAGGGGAGGGGGAAGGGAGGGGGGGGGGGGAGGAAGGGGGAGGGGAGGAGGGTGAAGGAGAAGGGAAGAGAGGGAGGGGGGTGGGAAGGGGGAATGGGGGGAGGGAAGAGGGGGAAGGAGGAGGAAGAGGGAAAGTGGGGGGGGGGGGGGGGGGGGGGAGCACCAAGGAAGAAATGATACGCTTTATAGAACAATTATGAGAACAGCAAATGGAAACATTAAATTCAGTCAAAATACATAACATAATACAACCATAATAACATGTAAAAACATATAGAGGCACTTATAAAGGTGCTAAACGTATCCTCGGGGGGGTGTACGGTGAGTATGAAGATAACCTGTAAGCAGAGAGTGGGGGCCCTATTGTGGACCGTATCTTAAAACTAGATTACTAATATAAGTATCAGGTTAAGAATATGGTATTAGATGATTTATGGAATGTCTCACTATCAGTTCACCCAGGCCCCTAGAAAAGCCATTATACAAAGGGCATTATCTGAGGATTATCAAAAAAGGATACAAGGTTCAGAATGTTAGGATGTAGGTTCTGTTCTCCAACAAAAAGAGTGAGAAGGAGAAGTGTCCATCTTGAGAGCGACAGTTCCTTAGGCAGATGAGTGTGCGGCATCGGTGCTTGAGAGGTGCTGTGAAGCATCATCCTCAATGGAGAGGCTTGAAAAGAAGTCCTGAGGGTCAGAGCCTGGGCGAAAAGTTGCTGATTTATTGCGCCAAGTAGCCGTCAGCGCTACAGGGAAACCCCATCTGTAGGGAATTTTGTGTGCTTTCAGTCTATCTGTGATATGTGAGAGGTCTCTTCTTTTTTGAAGGGTGACCGGGGACAGGTCTGAGAAGATTTGTAGTGGTTCTCCAGCATATTGCACAGGTTGTTTGATACGGGCCCATTTGAGAATTTCCTCCTTATCCTTAAAATTCAAAAAACGGACGATAATGTCCCTGGGGGGCGATTTAGGGGGTGGCTTAGCTCGCAGTGCACGGTGTGCACGCTCCAGGGGGACATCAGGAGCTGAAGGAGTGTCTTTTAATGTACGAAACATGCTTTGCAGGTAGCCTTCAATTGCTGGAGGGAAAATGGTTTCAGAGACCCCCCTGATCCTTAAATTGTTGCGGCGGCCTCTATTGTCAAGGTCTTCAACTTTGTCTGATAACGATAGTATGGCCTCTGACTGCTGTTGTACAGTGTGCTGCAAATGCAGGATAGAAGTGGTTGCTTCAGCTTGTTTTGTCTCTGAGTGTGTGACCCTGCTGTCTAGGGAATTGATGTCTTTTTTCAGTTCGTTAAAGAGGTTTCTCATTTCTCTCACAGCATTTTTAATGTCCTCTTTAGATGAGAGAAGTTGCAGGTCTTCTTTAGTTATGGGTTGCATAGTTGGGAGATCAGGGGCCTGCAGATTTGGTGGTGCGATGCATAGATCTTGTTCAGTGCTACTAGATGAATCAGAGCAGTGAGTGTCAATATGTTTCAGGTAGCTGGTAAGGGTGCGTGCTGGAGTGACTTTGTCTGTTTTATGCTGACGTTTGCCTGGCATCACTACTTGGCCTGAGTGCTTTATTGAAGAGGCATGTGCAGGCCGCAGTTTTGAATAAGGCCCACGTGGCTGTTTAGGCCCTTAAAAGGTTCACGGTAGCCCCAAAGAGTATAGTGGGGGCAGGGCAAACCTTAATCAGGTGGGCAGGAGAGTTTGCCTGATGGCCTTAAGATCCGATTAGAGGAGTTAGAGAGGCGCTAAGCATAAGGTTCCTCAGATACTCTTAAAAAAAAATGGCGCACACCAGTTCTGGGAGGTAATGCGGGCCAGGTATACGAATGTGAAGTGCGGGGTTTTGTTGGGGCATGAGCCCCTCCACAGTGCAGATTAAAGTCTCAGGATAGCAGGACCCCGGTAATAGACAGAGGTGTTTGTAGGGCCTTTTGTTTTGTGTGTTTTTTTTAGTGTTGGGCAAGTTGCCACTCACCGGGTTCAGCAGGGGGTCTTCCCAGCAGGAGTCTCAGCATAAAGAGTGAACCGGAGGTCCTGCGGTCCAAACGCAAACGCCTCCGGTGCTGGTGCAGGGGTTCCGATGGTCAAGAGTCAGGGCTTAGTAAGCATCAGAGCGCAAGTGACGTGCGATGCAGGCTCTGGGCCTCCGGTGGTGGCGCAGGCTTAGTCACTCGTTACAAACAGAAAGTTCCGGAGCGGTCAGAGCCAAACTTCTTACCCCCAAAATTCTGACTGGGTGATGAGGGTAGTGCTCCCACACAAGAAGGGGTGATTTAGAGAGGAAAAGTGCCTAAAATTAAAACATATGCTGCTTGGGGATTTAGGAGCTGATTCAAAACCCAGCCATCCGCCTGCGTGGCTAAGCTCCGCCCCCTTCATCCATCTTCTATCCGATTCATCTTCTTTTCTTCTGTCCAACGGACTGAGCAAAGAAAAAGTTCTGAGTCAAGTGTGACCCCAAGGCACTGGGCCTGGGGGTAGAGGTGATGACAAAGTTGTCCATGGTAAGTGTGATTTGGGGAACGGAGAGCTTAGTAGAAGGAGGAAATAGAAGGAGTTCAGTTTTTGGAAATTTTTAAAAAGTGTATGCTCTGAATCACAAAATATTTTTTGGGGGGTTTCATGTCCCTTTAAGGGACTAACTGAGCCATGTATGTGCCCCGCCCACATCCTGTCCAGACACCCCTGAATCATACCTATGTCTACCCATAGCCCCACTCCTTGGGGTTTAACTTCACCCCTCCCATGCATGGCCTCACTCACAAAATACCAGTGTCTCACTGGTAGGGTTACCACATTTTATGAAAAATAATATTGGCCATACGCAGCATAAATTTGAATAAATAATTACAAAGAATAACTCAGAAACTAAAGCTTTGAGTATTTATGTTAAAGGAGTATTTGTTTATAATGAGATATCAGTATATATAGAACAAGTTTCTGCATGTCATGACCTTTATGTCTGTATTTATTCTGTATTATCTATATTGACCTGAACCATAAAAATACCAACCTTATCTGTAAAATATTATTCGGCAGATGTTAGGAGCTATGTCATGGGCTATACCACCACTGGGGTGGGGTGGGGTAAATTAGGAGATAGTCTTCACTAAAATTAAAGGGACATAATACCCATATGCTAAATCACTTGAAAATGTTGCAGCATAACTGTAAAAAGCTGACCAGAAAATATCACCTGAACATCTCTATGTACAAAAGGAAGATATTTTACCTCAACACTTCTATATCTTACTATAGTAAGTGCTCTATGAATGGTTATCCTTTAACTATGTCCAGCTGCAAGTAAAAAAAACCCCCAACAATAAACAGCATTAGCAGTACAAGATTTTATAGAAAACTTCCTTAAAGTGAATGTAAATTTTGATCTTTAACTGCCCGGTTTTTAAAACTTTGATTAAAAACAGGGGCACTTTAATTCATCAAAATTTACATTTCACTCCTGTTGTGACAAAAAACTTACCTTTTAAACTTCACAGCAGCTCCAGCTTCCTCCGGTCTCACAAGCCATTTCTGATGTCAGAAATGATTGATAGGTCATCCTCCAATCACAGCTTCCCCCCGGGGGATTCAGTGTCTGATTCACTGCTGTGATTGGAGGAAGCCAGATACCTCATTTTAGACCCAGGAAGAGGCTTTGAAACAGGTGGAGGAAGCTGGAGCTGCTGTGAAGATTAAAAAGTAAGTTTATTTTCACAACACGAGTGAAATGAAAATATTGATGAATTAAAGTGCCCCTGTTTTTAATCAAAGTTTTAAAAACCGGGCACTTTAGCATCAAAATTTACATTCACTTTAAACTGAATAGGGAAATAACATGACTGTGCCTGTACATGCCAGATGCATGCTCCCTTGCAAGTCCTGGGACAAGCATCCTGATTGGCTGTTTAAAGTCACTTTACAATAGGTTGTGGCTAGTAGGAAATTTGAGGTAACATAGCTTCTTTTTTACATAGAGATGTTCAGGTGATATTTTCTAGTCATCTTTTACCAGCTATGCTGCATCATTTTCATGTGCTTCAACATTTGAGTGTGACGTCCCTTTAATTGAATTTTTAACATGCAGTAAGGGCTAGATTTATTAAAGCCCTACGGCTGCAAGTTCTCACAAGAACTTGCTCGCCGTAATTTATCAAGCAGCGGTCACCAGACCGCCGCTTCCCTAACCTCTTCGCCACCTCTAAGGTGACGAAATTCAATCTCCTCGGTCTAGTCAGACCGAGGAGATTGACAGCTCCTGTCTGCGCTTGATTGGCTGTGCGCGGGCAGGGTGTGGAATTGCACGCGAGCGCAAAATTGCGCTTGTGTAATGGCGAATACCTGCGGGTAATTTTGCCCCGTCACAGGTGAGCTGAGGCGTACAGGGGCGCGTATACGCGCCCTTGTCCGCCTCAGCTTTAATAAATCTAGCCCTAAATATACACTATGCACAGCTCACAGGGCATCCTAATCAGTGCAGTCTGACCAGTATCTCATGAATACACGTGGTGTCAAACCCAGCATTATAAAATAAATACAGACATCCCAAGTCTCCCTGAAGTTCAGGGAGTCTCCCTGATTGTAATAGCGGCTCCCTGATGCCAGCAAATGGAATGCAATCTCCCTGAAACTCCAAGTACCATGATCCAATGCGGCCCAAATCGGGAAAAGTGTTTCTTTAAGGAATGCCTTTAGTTGCTGGGACGATATAGAACCCTTAAAGCATCAGTAACCAAAAAGCCCCCACTGAGTTTAATAAAAATAAAACACAGATACTACCTTATATACTGCACCTAATTAAACTTCATATTCTAAAATATTTGAGCATTCAACAAGCATACGATTACTGGAAAATAGTTTTTTTGTATGTGGTTGTGCAATAAAGCTACTTTTTTATGTGACTTTAGTGGGAAGCTACTTTCATGATAAGTCTCTATCTTATTTAGGGTTTCAATTCAAGGTGTCCAATATATAACTGGGAGGGGGGGTGGCGGTGCAGTAGCAGGTGAAGCCACCTCCCTGAAATGAGTTTTTGCAGGTTGGGATGTCTGTAAATAAGAAATATAATAAAACAAGTAGTACAGAGGCAGCCCCCACATACTATAGAGGTAGGAGGTGCATTGCATTTTAGTATATATTGCCCCACAACAGAACAAGTGCTTTTTCTTATGCAATATATACATGTACAGCTATACATCTATATACTGTATATTTATATACAGGTACTTAATGAATACCCTACTGCATACAATAAATAAAAAAAGGTCATTATCAGGTTATGCACGTGCACGTTGCAGCTCCATAAAGAGCAACATTCTCTAACTACAACGCCCGAACCCCGAAGTACCCGTAAACTCTCGAACACCACTAAGGTGGGCGTGGTTATTTGACATAAAGCCAATAGCTAACTTTGTACCACTGAGACGCTTGCCAATGGGAGTAAGTTAAGAGAATGTAGGCGGGGACAGACGTCACTAGCTTTGCTCATCCAATTAAAATATGTTCTTACTAGGTTGGGCGGGGCGTTCGTGGATGGCTGTTGATGTACACAAGGAAGACGCAGTGCACAAGTTCAGTCTGAGCCCGGGAGTCTAACGGGTTGAATAAGGAGGAGGTGCTCATGTCGGTGAAACAATCAGCTCTGACAGGTGAGGTTTACTGTATATCTTCTATAAATAGATTGTTATAATAGTGCAAGAACATTATACACGTGCATAATACCTGTCCAACCTGCTGTCACTAATGCGATACAGTTTCCATGCTGGGTCACAACGTTTTCTGTCACATTACTGGCAGTGTCACTGTCACAAGCTGCTGTGTCTGCTTTGTGCTGTACGGTTACTTTAGAATTTATAATATGTTGGTTACATTCTGCAAATCAGATGTGAAGCTGAAAGTTTTATTTATACTGAATTAATCATGCATGTGTGTTTAATGGTAAACTTCCAGGGGCCTGAGATCACTTGCTGCCTATCCTTTGCACTAATGTATAGAGGTCCTGGGCTGGTGAGCTTACAATCTAGGTATTGTATATTACATATTTGTACAAAAAAATATGCAAAAATGCAGTGTATGATGTTACATGGACTTGAAACCCAGAATTTTTCTCTCATGATTGAGATAGAGAATACAATTTTACACAGTCCAATTTATTTCTATTATCTAATTTGTCACATTCTTTAGATATCCTTTGTTGAAGAAATAACTGCACATGGGTGAGCCAATCACACAAGGCATCTGTGCAGCCACCAATAAGCAGCTACTGCGCCTATTTAGATATGCTTTTCAATTAAGGATATCAAGATAATGAAGCAAATTAGATAAGAGAAGTAAATTGGAATTTTGTTTCAAATTGCCTGCTCTTTCTAAAGCATTACAAAAATGGGGTTTTATTTGTATTTATTTATTTGTTTTAAAGATGCTAGGATTTGCCATCACTAAAAACAAATAGGACTTTCAGTCAACACTTTTATTAAAAAAAAGTGTGATAAACTTACCCTTTCTGTGTGTGCGGCCTCCTCGCTAAATTCAGCCGCTCACAGCACAGCGCTATTTTTTTTTCCAAAGAGGTGACATTTCCATCTCTAAACCAATAGCTGTTCTAGTCATATGGCACTGTTTTGTATGCTAGCACACTATTGGTTTAGAGGTGGAAACGTCACTTAAGAGCGCTGTACCATGGGCGGCCGGAGCCGCTGAGTTTAGTGAGGAGGCCGTGGCACAGGGTAAGATTATCACATTTTTTTTTTTAAAGTGATGACTGTAAGTAATTCTTTTTATTTCTAGTGATGGTAAATCCGAGCATATTAGTAAACCCAATTTTGTTTCTTTCATGATTCAGATAGAGCAGCAACTTTCTAATTTACTCCTATTATCATGTTTTCTTTGTTCGCTTGCTATCTTTATTTGAAAAGCAAGAATGTAAGCCTAGAAGCCGACCCATTTTTGTTTCAGCACTTGGGTTGCGCTTGCTGATTGGTGGCTAAATGTAGCCACCAAATAGCAAGCACTATCCAGAGTGCTGAACCAAAAATGGGCTGGCTCCTTAGCTTAGATTCCTGCTTTTTCAAATAAAGATTCAAAGAGAACGAAGAAAAATTGATAAGAGTAAATCAGAAAGTTGCCTAAAATTACTGCTCTATCTGAATCTACTATCCCTTTAAAGGGGCATGAATGTTTAAAATATAAATGTTATGGCACAGTCAGAGCATGCAATTTTTAAAGACTTGAATTTACTTCTATTCTCAAATTGGCTTTATTCATGTGATACTTTTTTTTTAAGGCATACCTAGGTAGGCTCAGGGACTGCAATGCACTAATGGGAGCTAGCTGGTGACACACGCCTTTTGTCATTGACTCACCAGATTGGTTCTGCGCAGCTGACAAATGGTTTTAACCCCTTTGTGTGGGTTATACATATAGTTTTATTATTGCAGTCTTGCTTGTTTGCATATAACGCACAACATTATCATTTTGCACATGGATGTCCTATTAATCCCTTTTGGTTTTCAGTTTCAAACAGTATATTCTGATTGTGAGTCGCATCCCCTGTTGTATTTACTTTACTACCATTTAAATGGCAATTACTTTACATTATTTTGTGCTGAAACAGACCTGCGTCACATCTTTACAAAGGTTTATATTTCTAATGGATGTGGCATAGCATCTATTGACGGACACAGTGGGCATTAATGGATTGCTGTGGAATATGTTGCATATCTCTCTTAGACGATAAACAGATATGTGCAGTGTTCATCCCAGGACCAATTTAATGGTCACACCACCCAGCTGATTTTACCGACCACCCAGCTAAAATGTAAGCCAATATTAAGCTAAAGCCATCTAGTATTATGTTTTTGCAGTGTTAAAGGGACAGTCTAAACCTTAGTCATCTTAAAGTCTTACCTTAGATTAAGCTGCAAATAGCCTCCTGCACCCCTTTCTATATCATGCTGCAGGAACGGCAATTTTGAAATGAATATTGTTTCTGGCCAGTTTGAAATGGCTGCCAAGCTCCATCCACTGATGACATCATGATCTGGGCTGCTTCCAATCACAAAAGGCTCACTAGTTGGATTCAACAGACTATCAATGCTATTCAGCAGAGTGCCTACATGCAGCCCAGATCGTGATGTCATCAGTGGGTGGAGTTTGGCAGCCATTTCAAACTGGCCATAAACAATAGTACTTTTAAAATAACTTTTTTACTGTTCCTGTTGCATGATATAGAAAGGGTGCAGGAGACTATTTGCACCTTAATCTAAAGTAAGACTTTAAGATGATTAAGGTGTAGACTGTCCCTTAAAATTAGCAACTCGTTGCTTTGTGTAAATTAAATAATGTTTATAAATGTGATAAATTTACAAGGTATTACACTGCCCCCCACTCGGTTACTGCATAATGCCGACTGGATACATTTCTGTGGAGAACTCTATATGTATGTATGTATGTATGTATATAGTCTCTACTTTTTATTTACCAGCTGGAGATAAGCACTCAGTTATCCTGTAGAACAGACATATTTTTGCCTTCATTTCTATTGCATTTTTTTTATCTCTAATAATTCTCTTGTCCACAACATTTCTAGTAGTATCCAAAATATATCTTGTTCTATCTGCTAGACAGATAGATGCTTAATCATTGTCAGTATTTTTTATGGAGCTCCTGTTTAAAATTATATTTAAAGGGATATAAAGGATCAATTATATATTCTAATGTGCTAAAGCATTTTTATTCTTGGACTGTTTGTGTGTTTAACCCCTTTTTGGGGGTTAGACAAAGTCTGCGCTGGATCAGCAATATATTACTGATCCTGACCTGAAGACTAATGGCGATTGGCGTCTACATACTGATGCCGTCCCTGATTGATACAGCTGTAAACCAATAGTGCTGGAGCTGACTTTAAAGGGATATTAAATGCTAAATAAGATGATGAATTCAAAGCAAAGATTTGCCATCCAATAATATGTAGATGCATCTTTTACTTGTAAATTTATATTAAAAAAAATACATTTAACATTTGTATCTATAAAGCAATGGGCGCCACCATCTTGTAACTTTCTTAACTGAGTCCATTTTGGGACAGTTATAAATGAGTCTATAGAATGTACAACCGATGGCCATGTGGACTATCAGTTTTATGTATGGAGTCTGCACTTCTACTTTTAACTAAAATTGTACAACCCACAATTCTCTGAATGAAATTACAGAATAAGGAAACAAATTAAATAAAGCATTGCTCTCTGCAGAAAATTGTGCATTATGGGTAGCTGGGAGGGGGCTGTTTAGTATTTCACAATATTATAACATTTTATGTTGTTGATAAATGTTATTTAAAGGGATACTAAACCCAATTTTTTTCCTTTAATGATTCAGATAGAGCATGCAATTTTAAGCAACTTTCTAATTTACTCCTTTAATCAATTTTGTTCTTTTGCTATCTTTATTTAAAAAGCAGGAATGTAAAGCTTAAGAGCTGGCCCATTTTTGGTTGATAACCTGGGTTATGCTTGCTTATTGGTTTGCTAAGTGTAGCCACCAATAAGCAAGTGCTATCCAGGGTGCTGAACCTAAAATGGACTGTCTCCTAAGCTTTAAATGCCTGCTTTTTAAATAAAGATAGCAAGAGAACGAAGAAAAATTGATAGTAGGATTAATTAGAAAGTTGCTTAAAATTGCATGCTCTGAATTAGAATTATAAAAGAAAAAAATTGGGTTTAGTATCCCTTTAAAGGGACATGAAACACAATTTTTTTCTTTCTTGATTCAGATAGCGAACCCAGAGGCAGACCTTTTCTTCACTTACTGTGATGAGATTTTTTTTTTGTGAAAAATTTTCTGCAGGTCATTTTGAAATAAAATTCAATTTTAAATTAGGCAGTGACACCAAAGCACCAGCTCAGATGCAATGTCTGTCTATTGGGTCTCAAGGCGCTAGCAGTTCAGTCGCAGAGCCAGGTCTTGAGGTCCTTTCTGAACTTACGGAGGTAGCTTGTCTGAAGTGCAGCGGGAGAGTGTTCCATGTCTTGGCTAATGTGTTTATTATAAAAGTAAATAAAAATGCTTTTCTCTCCAGTTAATAAAGTGCAGCATTGGAAAATTGCTTTGCAAATTAGCTGCAGACAAAGAAATAAAATTAAGTTTTGGAAATGTCTCAAATGTTGTTTTTCCTTTTCTCATAGTCTAACATCACACGGTAGAAATGTTGTAATACAAGTGGTGCATTGCTCACAACATTTTACATTCACAGCTTTGCCGACTGGGAAAGGCAAAGGAGCGGGATTGAAAAAAATCCATGAGAGCAAGTCACTGCTGCTTTGCAGCACTGCTCCATATTTGACCGTTCTCTTCAAACAGCACTTTGCTCTGGATGCACTGTTTTAAGGGAAACTTACACAATACAGCCAAAGCAAAGCTCTGTTTGAAGAGAACAGTCTAATGTGGAGCAGAGCAGCAAAGTGAAAGAGCTAAAAGTTCCTGCATGTGTCTCATTCTTTCGGCAGACATTCTGCAATTTCTGCGATGACATATAATATCACAGAATGTTCTGCCTTGAGGATGGCGAATACGATTTTAAATAACTTTCCATTTTTTAATTTTTTTTTTTTTTAATTTAATTTGCTTCGTTTTCTTTGTATCTTTTGTTGAAAAGTATACCTAGGATAGGCTCAGAAGCTGCTAATTGGTGGCTGCACATATATGCCTTTTGACATTGGCTTTTAGCTAGCTCCCAGTAGCGCATTACTTCTCCTTCAACAAAGGGAAGCAAATTAGAAAAAATAATTAAACTGGAAAGTTCTTTAAAATTGTCTGAATCGGGGATCTCCCTGATGAAATGGCAGTTGCCGAGAAGCGCGTTACAGATGGGGGTAAAACTTGGACACCCCTATTTTAACTCACTGCTTTTGTTTTTAATGTGTTTTTAAATAAACAGTTTTTAAATAAATAGTTTTTCACTTTTAAATGCTACGAGTTAAGCTCCATATCCTTGGATTGATCTTGTGGTTCAACTGGCAGAGTAACACCTGGAGAGAGGGTAAGCTGATACACCCTGAGATATCAGCACGTCACTACCAGCACATTGGGGGGCTATTGCCAAATGTGAGTACCCATTTTTGGATTTTGGTGACAGCATTTCATGCTCACTTTTGGTTGATCTGCACATGAGGTGCCCCTCTGTTTTGTGTTTCACTTCACATTTAAATCTTGACCGTTCTATCACTTTATTATTTATTTTCTTTCAGATAGAGCATGCAATTTAAAATAACTTTTCAATGTCTTCCTATTATCACATTTCTTTTGTTCTCTTTAAATCCTTTGTTGAGGTATACCTAGGTAGGCTCAGAAGCTGCTGATTGGTGGCTGCTCATATATGACTCTTGTCATTAGCATTTTATGGATACCATGAGAAAGAAGTAAATTGGAAAGTTGTTTAGAATTGTTTGCTATATCTAAATCATAAAAAAAAACCTTTTGGGTTTCCTGTCCCTTTAAGATATCCAAAGCAAACAATTGCATAATTTAGCATAAATCAGTTTAATGAGGATTTGTTCTCTAACAAAATAAATTTTACTTTAATATTAAATGAAATTTTAGCCAGTTGATGTGCCCATTAAATAGGTCCTGGGATAACACTGAAATGTAAAGTATATGTAGTTTTTGTTTTTTAACAGTACATTTAATCTACAATGTATTTACTGCAGTGATCGGCCTCCTTGTACGTTTATACAATGCAGCTGAAGTGCTTTACAACAATATATCTACATGTTTTTATGTATTTATTTTATAGTGTACCCAGGCAGCAGGAGAGATTACTCTAGGGTTAGATTTTAAAGTCTGTAGAGATCATTATTAGCCTGAGACTACAATGTGGAACTCACAGATCATATTTGTAGCAATCTGCCGTATCCTGATGGGAGCAGACAGATGGGCATCAGACGCGCCAGACGTAGCAAGAAAATGCTAGTTCGGACTTAAAGGGACACTGTACCTAACTTTTTTTCTTTTGTAATTCAGAAAGAGCATGCAATTTTAAGCAACTTTCTAATTTACTCCTATTATTAATTTTCCTTCGTTCTCTTGCTATCATTATTTGAAAAAGAAGGCATCTAAGCTTTTTTTTTGTTTCAGTACTCTGCACAGCACTTTTTTATTGGTGGATGAATTTATCCACCAATCAGCAAGGACAACCCAGGTTGTTCACCAAAAATGGGCCGGCATCTAAACTTACATTCTTGCATTTCAAATAAAGATACCAAGAGAATGAAGAAAATTTGATGATAGGAGTAAATTAGAAAGTTGCTTAAAATTTCATGCTCAATCTGAATCACGAAAGAAAAATTTTGGGTACAGTGTCCCTTTAAAAATAATTAGTGAAACCGTTCTGGAAGTTGTAGGATTTTTTTTTCTCTTTTAATTAGAGACTTATTTTAGTCCTTTTTTTTTTTTTTCCCCTTTTGTAAATTAGTTTTTTTTTGTAATTCAGATATAAATAAATGACCCCATATTACATGTTTTAAACTTGCTGAACAAGTGCTTATTTTATTACTAGATTCTTGCAGGAGTACAGACCTACGGTGCGCACAATGTGCCTTCCTCAGGTTCTTTAGAAAGTGGAATAGTGACAGTGTGTCTTGTCTGTAGGTGCAGAATATATTATCGTCATGTTATCAGTAATGACATAAAGAGAATTTATCCTTTTTATTTTCTTGGGATATTTACTAAACCTGCAAATGTATACGTAGTGAGTAAAGAGCTTCTCTATTAGGGGTGGGGAATCTTTATCTTGCCCAGGGTTAATAGTTTTTTTCTCTGCATGCAGGGTGTGTGTTTGCTACCTCCGTACCACCAGCAAGATAATTTTTTTTAGAAGATTCTCTCCAGATTGGGAACAAAAGTTCCATATACCCTGTTGTATGGGCTTTTTACTATAATTTTTGTTTGTGGTTGTCAGCGTGACTAGCACGGATTTGACTAGCACAGATGTGCAAATTTTCTAAATTTGCCATTAGTGAAACGGATTCCTAAAATGGCCCCGGTCTGTGGCATCCGGCTTATTTCAGTGCTAGATTATGTAATAGTGCAAATACAGATATTTATATCCTGTACTATAATAATTCTAGCGCCAAATGACACCGAATGCTACAGACCGTGCACATTTTTGGCATCTGTTTCACTAGCCAATGGTAAATGATGAATAGGCAGAGTTGCAGATTTCTTATTTATTGATATTGAAGCCTCTTGTCATAGCGCTATGCACTAATATAAAGTGAGAACATTAGACTTATACATTGTTTGAGTTGCTTGAAAATTGTTAGTGAGTAAAAATCATCAGTGTAAATCAGGTTGGATTTGATGTAAATCACTAGTCTGTAAGACCGATTTTAAATCATGGTTTTCTTTTTTGGAGTGTTAACTTGTCAGATTATTTTTCCGGTTATATCAGACCAGTACTGATAGTGGTTATAAAAAGTCTACACACCCCTGTTAAAATGTCATGTTTCTGTGATGTAAAAAAATGAGACAAAGATAAATCTTTTCAGAACTTTTTCCACCTTTAATGTGACCTATAAACTGTACAACTCAATTGCAAAACAAACTAAAATATTTTAGGTGGAGGGAAGTAGAAATAAAAAAACTAAAATAATATGGTTGTATAAGTGTGCACACCCTTAAACTAATACTTTGTTGAAGCACCCTTTGATTTTATTACAGCACTGTCTTTTTGGGTATGAGTTTTTCAGCATGGCACATCTTGACTTGGCAAGATTTGCCCACTCTTCTTTGCAAAAACACTCCAAATCTGTCAGATTGCACAGCCCACTTAAGTTCACCCCACAGATTTTCGATTGGGAATTCAGGTCTGGGCTCTGACTGGGCCATTCCAAAACTTTAATCTTCTTCTGGTGAAGCCATTCCTTTGTTGATTTGGATGTATGCTTTGGGGTGTTGTCATGCTGAAAGATGAAGTTCCTCTTCATGTTCAGCTTTCTAGCAGAAGCCTGAAAGTTTTGTGCCAATATTGTCTGGTATTTAGAACTGTTCATAATTCCCTCTACCTTGACTAAGTCCCCAGTTCCAGCTGAAGAAAAACAGACCCAAAGCATGATGCTGCCACCACCATGCTTCACTTTGGGTATGGTGTTCTTTTGGTTATATGCAGTGTTGTTTTTGCGCTGAACATATCTTTTGGAATTATGGCCAAAAAGTTTAATCTTGGTTTCATCAAAACAGAACACCTTTTGCGACATGCTTTTGGGAGACTTCAGATGTGTTTTTGCAAAATTGAGCTGGGCTTGGATGTTTTTTTTCGTAAGCAAAGGCTTCCGTCTTGCCACTCTACCCCATAGCCCAGATATATGAAGAATACGGGTGATTGTTGTCACATGCACCACACAGCTAGTACTTGCCAGATATTCCTGCAGCTCCTTTAATGGTTTAATGGTGCTGTAGGCCTCTTGGCAGCCTCCCAGACCAGTTTTCTTCTCGCCTTTTCATCAATTTTGGAGGGACGTCCAGTTCTTGGTAATGTCACTGTTGCGCCATATTTTCTCCACTTGATGATGACTGTCTTCACTGTGTTCCATGGTATATATAATGTCTTGGAAATTCTTTTGTACCATTCTCCTGACTGATACCTTTTAACAATGCGATTCCCTCTGATGCTTTAGAAGCTCTCTGCGGACCATGGCTTTTGCTGTAGGATGCGACTAACAAAATGTCAGGAAAGACCTACTAGAACAGCTGAACTTTATTTGGGGTTAATCAGAGGCACTTTAAATGATGACAGGTGTGTACTGACTCCTATTTAACATGATTTTGAATATGATTGCTCAATTCTAAACACAGCTACATCCCCAGTTATAAGAGGGCGTGCACACTTATGCAACCATATTATTTTAGTTTTTTATCTATTTCCCTTTACCTAAAATATTTCAGTTTGTTTTTCAATTGAGTTGTACAGTTTATAGGTCACATTAAAGGTGGAAAAAGTTCTGAAATGATTTATCTTTGTCTCATTTTTTTACATTACAGAAACCTGACATTTTAACAGGGGTGTGTAGACTTTTTATACCCACTGTGTGTGTATGTGTGTATGTGTGTGTGTGTGTGTATGTGTATATATATATATATATATATATATATATATATATATATATATATATATATATATATATATATATATTACTCATGCAAATGCACTGATACTTAAACCAATACCTCCACTTCCTACCCATATGTTATCTTGTGGTGTTTTTTCAAACTGCTTGTTCCCATTTTATTTTAAGCTGGAATGGAGACTAAACTAAAAATTGTTTACTACTGTTCTGCCAATACAAATTGCTGTTATTTGTATTATTGTAGGAGAGATTACTTTACCTCATTCAGACAAACATCTGGAGTACTGGGCAGTTAATAAACTGAGATTTCCAGCTCTGGCTAAAATGCCCCAAAAATATCTTTCTGCCCCATGCAGTAGTGTGGAAAGTGAAAGACTGTTCAACGTAGAGTCGAACCTCCTTACTGATAGCAAAAACAGACTTTATAGCTGAAGATGCAGAGATGCTTCTGTTCCTTAAAAAGAACTTGCCACTAACTTTTTAAAATTATTCTAATTTCTAGATTGCCTTTTATACTGCTAGTTCTCATCTTTCACAATTTTGTTCAAAACATACTGTACTCTGAGGAACATCCATAGCCAGGGCTGGATTGGGAATATAAAGCAGCCCTGGAAAAATATGAAGACCAGCCCTATTTTCCGTTGAGTCGGTAGAATGCAGATGTCTCATTTTTCTCAAAGAGGTTTACTGGGACACTCCTTCCCCCAATATTTTTTTCAGAATTAAATTATTACTTTATATTGAATACAAATGTCCAATTGATTTTAGATAACAGTCCTACAACCCAATTGCATCAACCCTTTAAATTGTAGCTTTCCAGCCCCAGCTGCAGCAGCCCACCAGGAAATCTACTGGTATCCTCGTAGGTCAATCTGGCCCTGTCCTTAGCTTATATAAGGAAGAGTACTCATAGGAAAAATTAAGTTAATTCCAATTAACACTTATACTGCAATTATAGGACTAGATTTAGATTACATTTGATTGGTAAGCTTTATCAATGCTTTGCTCACATTTCCAACTCCATTGACTTTAATGGAGTTGCACATGTAATGAGAGCATTGGTAAAGCTTATCAGTCAAATGTAGTTTAGCCCATGGTGTTGTTCCCCATGATTAAACAGTGCACTGTTATATTTTTTTACTGTATTGCACTTTTGGTTGGTTGTGATTTTATATTTGTTATTTATTGTTATTATTAATATATTTTATTGTAACATTTTTAGTTATAAACATGTTCTGTGAACTTTGTGACAAATAAAAATGTTTTAATATTTCATAATTTTTTTGTTACAGTTCATCATAATTATAAAGAAGGTATCTTAAATAATTAGTCTGTATTGTGCTTGGTAAACTGTAACATGATATAAAAAAAAAGTATTGGTATCGGCGAGTATTTGAAAACTACTTGGTGTTAAAAAAATGGTATTCGTGCAACCCTAACGTGAACTATCTCCGGTTTAAAGGGACAGTCTAGTCAAATTTTAAACTTTCATGATTTAGGGCATGCAATTTTAAACAATTTTCCAATTGCTTTGCTCTTTGGCATTCTTTGTTGAAAGCCAAACCTAGTTTGGGTCATATGCTAATTTCACAACCCTTGAAGGCCGCCTCTTGTCTCAGTGCATTTTGACAGCTTTTATAGCTAGACAGTGCTTGTTCATGTTTGCCATATAGATAACACTCCCGTGGAGTTATTTGAGTCAGCACAGATTGGCTAAAATGCATGTTTGTTGAAAGAACTGAAATAAGGGGGCAGTCTGCAGTGGCTTAGTTACAAGGTAATCGCAGAGGTAAAATGTGTATTAATATAACAGTGTTGGGTGTGCAAAACTGGGGAATGGGTAATAAAGGGATTGTCTATCTTTTTAAACAATACAATTCTTCAGTAGTCTGTCCCTTTTAATTGGTTAATCATTTATACTTGATCAACTTTTTGGCTGTACTTTATTCAAAGAAGAAAAATGATTACCTTAATAATAGCAATTTAATTAGTTTTCTTTAACTCAAACAATAACATTATTTCATTTGTATGCTTGTCCCCCCCCCTCCTCACACTTAGGTCATTGTGCAGATCTATTCAACTCCAAGCAATCTTCTATTCATTGAGCTTCTTGAAATTTACTATGGCTTGATTCTGTGTACGTAGATTTGCAGGGGAGCAATGGCATTAAAGAGACAGCAAAGTCAAAATTAAACTTTCATAATTCAGAAAGAACATGCAATTTTCCCATTTACTTCTTGTCTAATTTGCTTTGTTCTTTTGGTATCTATTGCTGAAAAGCCTGCATAAGTAAGCTAAGAAGCATCGCACTACTGTGAGCTCGCTGCTTGTCACTGTGTCACCTAAATTATTCAGCTAGGCCCCAGTATACCATTGCTCATCTTCAACAAATGATACAAAGAGAATGAAGCAAATTTGATAATAGAAGTGCGTCTGAAAATGGTATGATCTATCTGAAACCCAAATGTTTTCCTTCATGATTATGTCCCTTTTTTAAGGTTTATTTCTCAACGCCGTATGCTTATTTTATAACATTTTATTTATGCTGACAAAAATTCACCGATTTTAAGAACTACAAAACCCGTATGTGATATCTTCTACATAGAAAAGATGTCTAAATTAATCTGACAGAAACCTCTGGGAGATCATGACATTGGGAATGGATTAATGCAATTCATTTATCAAAAATATTAAACATTACAGCCATGAATATACAGTATCTTATTATATAATTACAGCCATGAATATACAGTATCTTATTATATAATTACAGCCATGAATATACAGTATCTTATTATATAATTACAGCCATGAATATACAGCATCTTATTATATCATTACAGTCATGAATATACAGCATCTTATTATATCATTACAGCCATGAATATACAGCATCTTATTATATCATTACACATTACAGCCAATATATGGTATCTTATATAATTACACATTACAGCCAATATACAGTATCTTATTATATAATTACACAATACAGCCAATATACAGTATCTTATTATATAATTACACAATACAGCCAATATACAGTATCTTATTATATAATTACACATTACAGCCAATATACAGTATCTTATTATATAATTACACATTACAGCCAATATACAGTATCTTATTATATAATTACACATTACAGCCAATATACAGTATCTTATTATATAATTACACATTACAGCCAATATACAGTATCTTATTATATAATTACACATTACAGCCAATATACGGTATCTTATATAATTACACATTACAGCCAATATACGGTATCTTATATAATTACACATTACAGCCAATATACAGCATCTTATTATATAATTACACATTACAGCCAATATACAGCATCTTATTATATAATTACACATTACAGCCAATATACAGCATCTTATTATATAATTACACATTACAGCCAATATACAGCATCTTATATAATTACACATTACAGCCAATATACAGCATCTTATTATATAATTACACATTACAGCCAATATACAGCATCTTATTATATAATTATACATTACAGCCAATATACAGTATCTTATTATATAATTACACATTACAGCCAATATACAGCATCTTATTATATAATTACACATTACAGCCAATATACAGCATCTTATTATATAATTACACATTACAGCCAATATACAGCATCTTATTATATAATTACACATTACAGCCAATATACGGTATCTTATTATATAATTACACATTACAGCCAATATACGGTATCTTATATAATTACACATTACAGCCAATATACAGCATCTTATTATATAATTACACATTACAGCCAATATACAGCATCTTATTATATAATTACACATTACAGCCAATATACAGTATCTTATTATATAATTACACATTACAGCCAATATACGGTATCTTATTATATAATTACACATTACAGCCAATATACGGTATCTTATATAATTACACATTACAGCCAATATACAGTATCTTATATTATTACAGCCATGAATATACAGCATTTTATTATATCATTACAGCCATGAATATACAGCATTTTATTATATCATTACAGCCATGAATATACAGCATCTTATTATATCATTACAGCCATGAATATACAGCATCTTGGTATAGAACAAAAAATGAATTTATATTTCAGGATGAATAACTTTTGGATTATAATGTATTTCTTCTGTTATGTGTGATCAGTCCACGGGTCATCATTACTTCTGGGATATAACTCCTCCCCAACAGGAAATGCAAGAGGATTCACCCAGCAGAGCTGCATATAGCTCCTCCCCTCTACGTCACTCCCAGTCATTCTCTTGCACCCAGCAACTAGATAGGATGTGTGAGAGGACTATGGTGATTATACTTAGTTTTTATAACTTCAATCAAAAGTTTGTTATTTTACAATAGCACCGGAGCGTGTTATTGCCTCTCTGGCAGAGTTTGAAGAAGAATCTACCAGAGTTTTTTACTATGATTTTAACCGGAGTAGTTAAGATCATATTGCTGTTTCTCGGCCATCTGAGGGAGGTAAAAGCTTCAGATCAGGGGACAGCGGGCAGATGAATCTGCATTGAGGTATGTAGCAGTTTTTATTTTCTGAATGGAATTGATGAGAAAATCCTGCCATACCGTTATAATGACATGTATGTATACTCTACACTTCAGTATTCTGGGGATGGTATTTCACCGGAATTACTCTGTTAAAAGTACATTAAACCTTTTAATAGGTATTTATTATGTTAAACGTTTTTGCTGGAATGTAGAATCGTTTGCATTTTCTGAGGTACTGAGTGAATAAATATTTGGGCATTATTTTTCCACTTGGCAGTTGCTTGTTTTAATTGTGACAGTTTCGTTTCTCTCTCACTGCTGTGTGTGAGGGGGAGGGGCCGTTTTTGGCGCTCTTTGCTACGCATCAAAAAATTCCAGTCAGTTACTCTTGTATTTCCTGCATGATCCGGTTCATCTCTAACAGATCTCAGGGGTCTTCAAACTTCTTTGGAGGGAGGTAGATTCTCTCAGCAGAGCTGTGAGACTTATATATTGACTGTGATTAAAAAACGTTGCTCTGTAATTTTTATGTTTCAAATTTAATTATTGTTACTTTACTAATGGGAACAAACCTTTGCTAAAAGTTGTGTTGTTTTTAAGGATTGATGCTATAACTGTCTTTCAGTTCATTATTTCTACTGTCATTTAATCGTTTAGTGCTTTTTGAGGCACAGTACGTTTTTGTTAAATAAGATTGTAACCAAGTTGCAAGTTTATTGCTAGTGTGTTAAACATGTCTGATTCAGAGGAAGATATCTGTGTCATTTGTTCCAATGCCAAGGTGGAGCCCAATAGAAATTTATGTACTAACTGTATTGATGCTACTTTAAATAAAAGCCAATCTGTACAAATTGAACAAATTTCACCAAACAGCGAGGGGAGAGTTATGCCGACTAACTCGCCTCACGTGTCAGTACCTGCATCTCCCGCCCGGGAGGTGCGTGATATTATGGCGCCTAGTACATCTGGGCGGCCATTACAGATAACATTACAAGATATGGCTACTGTTATGACTGAAGTTTTGGCTAAATTACCAGAACTAAGAGGCAAGCGTGATCACTCTGGGGTGAGAACAGAGTGCGCTGATAATACTAGGGCCATGTCTGATACTGCTTCACAGCTTGCAGAACATGAGGACGGAGAGCTTCATTCTGTGGGTGATGGTTCTGATCCAAACAGATTGGATTCAGATATTTCAAATTTTAAATTTAAATTGGAGAACCTCCGTGTATTACTAGGGGAGGTTTTAGCGGCTCTTAATGATTGTAACACTGTTGCAATACCAGAAAAATTGTGTAGGTTGGATAAATACTTTGCGGTACCGGCGAGTACTGACGTTTTTCCTATACCTAAGAGACTAACTGAAATTGTTACTAAGGAGTGGGATAGACCCGGTGTGCCGTTCTCACCCCCTCCAATATTTAGAAAGATGTTTCCAATAGACGCCACCACACGGGACTTATGGCAAACGGTCCCTAAGGTGGAGGGAGCAGTTTCTACTTTAGCTAAGCGTACCACTATCCCGGTGGAGGATAGCTGTGCTTTTTCAGATCCAATGGATTAAAAATTAGAGGGTTACCTTAAGAAAATGTTTGTTCAACAAGGTTTTATATTGCAACCCCTTGCATGCATCGCGCCGATTACGGCTGCGGCAGCATTTTGGATTGAGTCTCTGGAAGAGAACCTTAGTTCAGCTACGCTGGACGACATTACGGACAGGCTTAGAGTCCTTAAACTAGCTAATTCATTCATTTCGGAGGCCGTAGTACATTTAACCAAACTTACGGCTAAGAACTCAGGATTCGCCATTCAGGCACGTAGGGCGCTGTGGCTAAAATCCTGGTCAGCTGATGTAACTTCTAAGTCCAAATTACTTAATATACCTTTCAAGGGGCAAACTTTATTTGGGCCCGGTTTGAAAGAAATTATCGCTGACATTACAGGAGGTAAGGGCCACGCCCTGCCTAAAGCCAAAGCTAAGGCTAGACAGTCTAATTTTCGTCCCTTTCGGAATTTCAAAGCAGGAGCAGCATCAACTTCCACTGCACCAAAACAGGAAGGAGCTGTTGCTCGTTACAGACAAGGCTGGAAACCTAACCAGTCCTGGAACAAGGGCAAGCAGGCCAGGAAACCTGCTGCTGCCCCAAAGACAGCATGAACCGAGGGCCCCCGATCCGGGACCGGATCTAGTGGGGGGCAGACTCTCTCTCTTCGCCCAGGCTTGGGCAAGAGATGTTCAGGATCCCTGGGCGCTAGAGATCATATCTCAGGGATACCTTCTAGACTTCAAATTCTCTCCCCCAAGAGGGAGATTTCATCTGTCAAGGTTGTCAACAAACCAGATAAAGAAAGAAGCGTTTCTACGCTGTGTACAAGATCTGTTATTAATGGGAGTGATCCATCCGGTTCCGCGGTCGGAACAAGGACAAGGGTTTTACTCAAACCTGTTTGTGGTTCCCAAAAAAGAGGGAACTTTCAGGCCAATCTTGGATTTAAAGATCCTAAACAAATTCCTAAGAGTTCCATCGTTCAAAATGGAAACTATTCGGACAATCTTACCCATGATCCAAAAGGGTCAGTACATGACCACAGTGGATTTAAAGGATGCTTACCTTCACATACCGATTCACAAAGATCATTACCGGTATCTAAGGTTTGCCTTCTTAGACAGGCATTACCAGTTTGTAGCTCTTCCATTCGGATTGGCTACGGCTCCAAGAATCTTCACAAAGGTTCTGGGTGCCCTTCTGGCGGTACTAAGACCGCGAGGAATTTCGGTAGCTCCGTACCTAGACGACATTCTGATACAAGCTTCAAGCTTTCAAACTGCCAAGTCTCATACAGAGTTAGTTCTGGCATTTCTAAGGTCGCATGGATGGAAAGTGAACGAAAAGAAGAGTTCTCTTTTTCCTCTCACAAGAGTTCCATTCTTGGGGACTCTTATAGATTCTGTAGAAATGAAGATTTATCTGACAGAAGACAGATTAACAAAGCTTCTAAATGCATGCCGTGTCCTTCATTCCATTCAACTCCCGTCAGTAGCTCAATGCATGGAGGTGATCGGCTTAATGGTAGCAGCAATGGACATAGTACCCTTTGCACGTCTACATCTCAGACCGCTGCAATTGTGCATGCTGAGTCAGTGGAATGGGGATTACTCAGACTTGTCCCCTACTCTGAATCTGGATCAAGAGACCAGAAACTCTCTTCTATGGTGGTTTTCTCGGCCACATCTGTCCAGGGGGATGCCATTCAGCAGGCCGGACTGGACAATTGTAACAACAGACGCCAGCCTACTAGGTTGGGGCGCTGTCTGGAATTCTCTGAAGGCTCAGGGACAATGGAATCAGGAGGAAAGTCTCCTGCCAATAAACATTCTGGAATTAAGAGCAGTTCTCCATGCCCTTCTGGCTTGGCCCCAGTTAAAAACTCGGGGGTTCATCAGGTTTCAGTCGGACAACATCACGACTGTAGCTTACATCAACCATCAAGGAGGGACAAGAAGCTCCCTAGCAATGATGGAAGTATCAAAGATAATTCGCTGGGCAGAGTCTCACTCTTGCCACCTGTCAGCAATCCACATCCCGGGAGTGGAGAACTGGGAGGCGGATTTCTTGAGTCGCCAGACTTTTCATCCGGGGGAGTGGGAACTTCATCCGGAGGTCTTTGCCCAAATACTTCGACGTTGGGGCAAACCAGAGATAGATCTCATGGCGTCTCGCCAGAACGCCAAACTTCCTCGCTACGGGTCCAGATCCAGGGATCCGGGAGCGGTTCTGATAGATGCCTTGACAGCACCTTGGAACTTCGGGATGGCTTATGTGTTTCCACCCTTCCCGCTGCTTCCTCGATTGATTGCCAAAATCAAACAGGAGAGAGCATCAGTGATTCTAATAGCGCCTGCATGGCCACGCAGGACTTGGTATGCAGATCTAGTGGACATGTCATCCTGTCCGCCTTGGTCTCTACCTCTAAGACAGGACCTTCTGATACAGGGTCCATTCAAACATCAAAATCTAACTTCTCTGAAGCTGACTGCTTGGAAATTGAACGCTTGATTTTATCAAAACGTGGTTTTTCTGAGTCGGTTATTGATACCCTGATACAGGCTAGGAAGCCTGTTACCAGAAGGATTTACCATAAGATATGGCGTAAATACCTATACTGGTGCGAATCCAAAGGTTACTCCTGGAGTAAGGTTAGGATTCCTAGGATATTGTCCTTTCTACAAGAAGGTTTAGAAAAGGGTTTATCGGCTAGCTCATTAAAGGGACAGATCTCAGCTCTGTCCATCTTGTTACACAGGCGTCTATCAGAAAATCCAGACGTCCAGGCCTTTTGTCAGGCTTTAGCTAGGATCAAGCCTGTGTTTAAAACTGTTGCTCCGCCATGGAGTTTAAACTTAGTTCTTAACGTTTTACAGGGTGTTCCGTTTGAACCCCTTCATTCCATTGATATAAAATTGTTATCTTGGAAAGTTCTGTTTTTAATGGCTATTTCCTCGGCTCGAAGAGTCTCTGAGTTATCAGCCTTACATTGTGATTCTCCTTATCTGATTTTTCACTCAGACAAGGTAGTTCTGCGTACTAAACCTGGGTTCTTACCTAAGGTAGTCACTAACAGGAATATCAATCAAGAGATTGTTGTTCCATCCTTGTGTCCAAATCCTTCTTCAAAGAAGGAACGTCTTCTACACAATCTGGATGTAGTTCGTGCCCTCAAGTTCTACTTGCAGGCAACTAAGGATTTTTGACAAACGTCTTCCCTGTTTGTCGTGTACTCTGGTCAGAGGAGAGGTCATATGGCTTCGGCTACCTCTCTCTCCTTCTGGCTTCGTAGCATAATTCGTTTAGCCTATGAGACTGCTGGACAGCAGCCTCCTGAAAGAATTACAGCTCATTCTACTAGAGCTGTGGCTTCCACTTGGGCCTTTAAGAATGAGGCCTCTGTTGAACAGATTTGCAAGGCTGCAACTTGGTCTTCGCTTCATACTTTTTCCAAATTTTACAAATTTGACACTTTTGCTTCTTCGGAGGCTATTTTTGGGAGAAAGGTTCTTCAGGCAGTGGTTCCTTCTGTATAATGAGCCTGCCTATCCCTCCCGTCATCCGTGTACTTTTGCTTTGGTATTGGTATCCCAGAAGTAATGATGACCCGTGGACTGATCACACATAACAGAAGAAAACATAATTTATGCTTACCTGATAAATTCCTTTCTTCTGTTGTGTGATCAGTCCACGGCCCGCCCTGTTTTAAGGCAGGTAAATATCTTTTAAATTATACTCCAGTCACCACTTCACCCTTGGTTTCTCCTTTCTCGTTGATTCTTGGTCGAATGACTGGGAGTGACGTAGAGGGGAGGAGCTATATGCAGCTCTGCTGGGTGAATCCTCTTGCATTTCCTGTTGGGGAGGAGTTATATCCCAGAAGTAATGATGACCCGTGGACTGATCACACAACAGAAGAAAGGAATTTATCAGGTAAGCATAAATTATGTTTTTAAACAGAAACTATCTTTAGATAAATTGTTCCACAAAAAGCATTTTATGTAAAAAAATAAATAAAAAAATCCTATTTAAAAAAAACAAAAAAAAATCCTATTTAAATTAAAAAAAAAACAATTTGTTTAAAAATAATCATTGACAAATATTGCAGGAATGTTCTTAAAGGGACAGTAAACCTTCAAAAAAAAAAAAAAATCAACTATACAAACATAATATAATTTAATGTTATAATTTTTTTTTTGTTTTAATGTCAAAAAATCAATCTATAAATTCCTTATTTTGCACTCCCTCCGTTTATCTCATTATGCAAAGCCATTCACGGATGGCTCTACATATAGCCCTCGTGAACGCGTATCGCCATATTCAATCCCATGATTCATTTAGTTAGAAAGGATTTCAGTAGGAGGAGTATTTTTCTTTCTCTCTATAGTGGTCAAATGATCTTTACTTGGCGCGCGAGTCAGTGTTTATCCCTGCATCGTTGTGTGAGTGAGTGTTTATCCCTGCATCGTTGTGTGAGTGAGTGTTTATCCCTGCATATGCCATATTGCATATTTATTACACTAATTACAATGAAAGCTACGATTGGTTGATTGCTTTGACCCATTTCAGTTGCTTGCTCACGGGGATGTCAGCTATTGCTAGACCGAAGCATGAAGCGGCTGCTTCAAAATCGAAAAATTAAGGTAACGTTATAATTTTAAAAACATTTACATTCTCAAAATATTAAAAATGCAGTTCAGAAACAAAATATATATATATATTTTTTTTATAAAACACGCTTTTCTGACCCTTTAAGTTGTGGAAGCATAAGAGTCTTCTGTACACACACTTTCCCTTGTTGCTTGTGTAAATAAATCATTGTGGAAAGAAAACGCACAATTTGACACCACCTTTCATTTTATACACTTTATCTGGCTGATTTTACTAAGACACACTTTATGTTGGCAGACATCACTGAAACTTTTAATGGCACTCCAGAGCAAGACATGGTTGGTTAGCCATTTAAGAGCAGCATATGTATGTAGGGACAATCACTGCATCCAAGCGGGTGCAAGATTAGAAATATGACTTTTACTGTCTTGATAGTGTGGTTTAACACAATTTTTTTATAAAACCGCAATATACTTTTTGTTCTGATGATTACAAGGAATCTCAAAGTGGCAACTGGAAAATGACAAATATGTCAACATGAAATACTTAAAGGGACACTGAACCCAAATTTTTTTCTTTCATGATTCAGATAGAGCATGCAATTTTAAGCAACCTTCTAATTTACTCCTATTATTACATTTTCTTCATTCTCTTTCTATCTTTATTTGAAAAAGAAGGCATCTAAGCTAAGGAGCCAGTCAATTTTTGGTTCAGAACCATGGTCAGCACTTGTTTATTGGTACTGTCCAATCAGCAAGGACAAACCAGGTTGTTCACCAAAAATGGGCCGGCATTTAAACTGTCATTCTTGCTTTTCAAATAAAGATACCAAGAGAATGAAGAAAAATTGATCATAATTTTTGAGTTGAGTATGTGTATATATATATGTGTGTGTATATGTATATGTGTGTGTGTATATATATATTCCGACAAATATCACAGCTGCCAGGGTGCACTTAAAGAAGTATCATAGCAGACCATCCTAGGTGTCCATCATATAGATCCACTTTGTCTGAAGTTGAAGTAGTTTGTTTGCTCTATCGCCCCCTCAAGCCAGCGGCGGTACATGGTCAATTACCACTGAGTGTAGACTAGAGACACTGTTTTTATATTTAGCGAAGTGTGGCGCTACTGGCTGCTCAGTCTCCTTTTTCCAGAGCCTCCCTAATAGCACACTGGTGGTTGGCCATCTTATCCCTGAAGGAAGGGATCACCCAGGGAGCAAGGACAAATGAGAATGTTTAATACATATATGTTTGTACACGTCCGCCTGTGACGAATTATGTATCTTTTGTTGCTGTGTGGGTGTTGAAACGAAGGGCCCCTTAACATGCTGTTGCATGTCACGCAACTTCCGCATGTGAAGCAACCTTTTTTGTTGGCTTTAGCCAGGTGCTCTTTTGGTAGCAATAGACAGAGTCTGTTTTCACAAGAATATCTCTCAAATTGTCTGCCCTGCGATATATCACCCTGGGAGGCCTCATCTGATGGAATGGTAGGCATTTTTCAACCTCAATTCTTATAAGGTAAGTGCCGCATATGAGACAGACTTGTTCCTCTTAGGATCTCACTGGATTCCTTTCATAACACCCAGGTGTATTTTTCTCTGTTCACTCGTGTAGCTGGTGTCTTGGTTAGATATAGAAGGGAGAAAGTACACAATATCCAGTATAGTATAGTGCAACACCGTTTATTGAAACAATTGATCATATTAAAAACTCGCATTTATTACCCCAAATGATAGGAGGTAACACAGAAGCCTTATGGGTGCTGCAGATAACCCTGTGTTGCCATGCATGCACCAAATGTAGGCTGCTCCCATGAGAGTCTCAACAGAAGAGTTGGATTCGGCAATGGATTGTTTATCTTTAAAAACCTTACGTGTTTCAAAGGCCTTTACAAATTGCCTTCTTCATCAAAGGTAACATTACTGTTTGTTTGTATCAATGCGTCTTTAAAAGATTGTTGGTGGCACGCCCCCTTCTTACAGCCTCTCTGTGATTATTAGAGCTCTTTAATATAGCGGTTTCATACAAAATATCCTAACTCCCACAATTATAAAACGTATTTAACCCCTTAACGACCAAGGACGTACGCCACACGTCCTCAAAAAACATACAGTTAATGACCGAGGATGTGTGGCGTACGTCCTTGGTCTGGAAAGCAGCTGGAAGCGATCCTGCTCGCTTCCAGCTGCTTTCCGGTTATTGCAGTGATGCCTCGATATCGAGGCATCCTGCAATAACCCCCCTTGGCCATCCGATGCAGAGAGAGCCACTCTGTGGCCCTCTCTGCACCAGACATCGATGGCCGGTATCGTTGGTGGGTGGGAGCAAGTCTGGGAGGCGGGTGGGCGGCCATCGATGTGCCGAATGAAGTGGAGGGGGGCGGGACAGACGGGAGCGTGCACAGGGCGGGAGCGGGAGGGAACCCGCTACACTTCAGAAAAATAAAGGGTGTTAAAAGTTAAAAAAACCCATTAAAATAAATAAACAAATAATCTAAGAGATCTGGAAGGGGTGGGGGGTTGATGGGGAGGGGGGAAGCTACAGAAAAGGGCAATTAAATTAAAAAAAGCACTCTTTTTTTTTTTTTTTTACTAAACTGGGTACTGGCAGACAGCTGCCAGTACCCAAGATGGCGCCCATTAAGGCAGAGGGGGAGGGTTAGAGATCTGTTTGGTGGGGGATCAGTGAGGTTGGGGGCTAAGGGAGGATCCTACACAGTAGCATATGTAAATATGCTAAGAACCCCCCCCCCCCCCAAAAAAAGCCAAATATAGCTTTTATTTTAGTACTGGCAGAGTTTCTGCCAGTACTTAAGATGGCGGGGACAATTGTGGGGTGGGGGAGGGAAGAGAGCTGTTTGGGAGGGATCAGGGGGTCTGATGTTTCAGGTGGGAGGCTGAGCTCTACACTAAAGCTAAAATTAACCCTGCAAGCTCCCTACAAGCTACATAATTAACCCCATAACTGCTAGCCATAATACACGTGTGATGCGCAGCGGCATTTGGCGGCCTTCTAATTACCAAAAAGCAACGCCAAAGACATATATGTCTGCTATTTCTGAACAAAGGGGATCCCAGAGAAGCATTTACAACCATTTGTGCCATAATTGCACAAGCTGTTTGTAAATAATTTCAGTGAGAAACCTAAAGTTTGTGAAATAGGGAACGTTTTTTTTTTATTTGATCGCATTTGGCGGTGAAATGGTGGCATGAAATATACCAAAATGGGCCTAGATCAATCCTTTGGGTTGTCTACTACACTACACTAAAGCTAAAATTAACCCTACAAGCTACAGAATTAACCCCTTCACTGCTGGGCATAATACACGTGTGGTGCGCAGTGGCATTTAGCGGCCTTCTAATTACCAAAAAGCAATGCCAAAGCTATATATGTCTGCTATTTCTGAACAAAGGGGATCCCAGAGAAGCATTTACAACCATTTGTGCCATAATTGCACAAGCTGTTTGTAAATGATTTCAGTAAACCTAAAATTGTGAAAAATGTAAAGTTTTTTTTAATTTGATCGCATTTGGCGGTGAAATGGTGGCATGAAATATACCAAAATTGGCCTAGATCAATACTTGGGGTTGTGTACTACACTAAAGCTAAAATTACCTCTAAAAGCTCCCTACATGCTCCCTAATTAACCCCTTCACTGCTGGGCATAATACACGTGTAGTGCGCAGTGGCATTTAGCAGCATTCTAATTGCTAAAAAGCAATGCCAAAGCCATATATGTCTGCTATTTCTGAACAAAGGGGATCTCAGAGAAGAATTTACAACCATTTAAGCCATAATTGCACAAGCTGTTTGTAAATAATTTCAGTGAGAAACCAAAAGTTTGTGAAAAAATTAGTGAAAAAGTGAACAATTTTTTGTATTTAATCGCATTTAGCGGCGAAATGATGGCATGAAATATACCAAAATGGGCCTAGATCAATACTTTTTGGATGTCTACTAAAAAAAAATATATACATGTCAATGGATATTCAGAGATTCCTGAAAGATATTAGTGTTCTAATGTAACTAGCGCTAATTTTGAAAAATAATGGTTTGGAAATAGCAAAGTGCTACTTGTATTTATGGCCCTATAACTTACAAAAAAAGCAAAGAAGATGTAAACATGGGGTATTTCTAAACTCAGGACAAAATTTAGAAACTATTTAGCATGGGTGTTTTTTGGTGGTTGTAGATGTGTAACAGATTTTGGGGGTCAAAGTTCAAAAAAGTGTGTTTTTTTCCATTTTTTCCTCATATTTTATAATTTTTTTTTTATAAATTATAAGATATGATGAAAATAATGATATCTTTAGAAAGTCCATTTAATGGCGAGAAAAATGGTATCTAATATGTGTGGGTACAGTAAATGAGTAAGAGGAAAATTACAGCTAAACACAAACACCGCAGAAATGTAAAAATAGCCTTGGTCCCAAACGGACAGAAAATGGAAAAGTGCTGTGGTCATTAAGGGGTTAAAATTCTCACTGTAATATTTTACTTTGCATCATGTTTGCTAAAGTTATACTTTGTTACTTCTACATTGCCGTTTAACCTGTATCATTTATCACTTATTAAATATACCTGCAGTATCTTTCTCCCCCCCCCCGCCCCCATTTTTTCTTCCAATTCCATTATGCAGCATAATTCCTAATGAGTTATGGGAAAACATTTATTTTATCTTAATCCCTGTTGGTCTTAAATGGTTACATGATATTGCTCAGTTGATTTTACACAAGAGATTCCTACAATTGTTATACAAATAACCTCAGTTTATCTTGAGTGTATTTTATTTAGTATTTTAATTTGGTATTTTAATTTTGATATTTTAAATACACCTGGGTTTCCCTAATGGAGCTTATATATAGACACAACCTATACTAATTCTCCTGTTCATTCTACAGTAATATAATTTCTACTAATAACTTTTTCAGTTTTCAAGCAATACAAAATCTATAATAGAAATGCAGCTAAGTTTAGACCATATGGAACCAATGTCCCCATTTTATGGATCCAATATGTCTCTCTTTGGCTCAAGTCAAGAGTTCTACTCGCCCTCCTTTTTTTTTTGTTTTTTTTTTGTTTTTTTTTGTTTCACATGTTCTAATACAGTTCCTCCTAAACATTGTGGATCTTTATAATACAAATTATTATAGTGTGCTTATAGATTGTGTAACTTCAGCCCAAGTTTGATGTGCTCTAAAAGTCTCACCTTTATATGGGCGTGTCGTACGACCTATATATTGCTAATTGCAACTACAGTGTAGTAAATAACTAATAAATCAGATCTGCAGTTACACAATGTGTTAATTTCGCATGTGTACTCATTACTGGTTGATTTTACTTGTTGGGTTCTTGTCGTAATGATGCTCACAGGCTACACAATTTGCTCTATTGCATTTGAAAAAGCTTGTAGTCTGTGTCTGCCTTTGGTTTCTCTCTAAGTTGACTTGGTGCTAAAATATTTTAGAAAAATGTATTTTTCCTGAAGATTACCTGTGGCCCTGAAGATAAAACTTCCGTTAGTAAATCATCTTTTTCTAATGTGCCAGTGTTTTTTTTTTTTAATTATGGCTTTTATTTCCCTTGCCCACTTATTAAATGTAGTCACAAAGTTCACCCTTTTTTGTCTTTTTTTTTTTTCTTCTCTTTAAGGATTTTGTACTTTCATAGGCTTTAAGTGGACGACTTAGAAATTTGACTTTTTCCTTTCTTTACATTGAGTGGACTAGTAACTTTTCCCTCTGGGCTAGTAGCTTTTAACCCCTGACTAGTAAACCATAGTGATATTTTTACAGCCATGTATGAGTGTGTGTGTATGTTTATGTGTGTATGTATGTATATGTATATATATATATATATATATATATATATATATATATATATATATATATATATATATATATATATATATATATATATATATATATGAGAGATATACAGTATATATAGCAGAGTGATGGCACCCAGCACACTTTAGTTAAATCCAACCACTGTGGTGCTCTTTAAATCAATAATATTCATATAACAGCAGAAAACGCTCCCCTTCCGAATTTGTACATGTAAACATTTATTCTGTATAAACGTTTTTTGGGGTTGCCCCCATCCTCGGATACAATTTAAGTATACTTATATTGTATCTGAATACAGGGGCAACCCCGAAAACGTTTATACAGAATAAATGTTTACTTGTAAAAATCCGGAGGAGTGCTTTTTCTACTGTGTATATGTGTGAGATATATATATATATATAATCTATCTCATATTTATGTCATTTATTGGTGGAACTCGTCAAGCTTAAAGGGACATGACACCCTATCTAATTCAGATCGCGCATACATTTTTTTTGGAACAACTTTCCACTTTACTTCTATTATCATTCTCTTGGTATCCTTTTGTTGATGCATTTGTTAACCAAGAGGTGTGTGTGTGTGTATGTATGTATATATATATATATATATATATATATATATATATATATATATATATATATATATATATTTCCACTGTGTATCTGCTCTCACAATTCATAGATAGTCAGCAACCAGGGTGCTCAGTCAAAATTTCAATAAGCACTCGCTGGATTCAGTTCAAATAATAACTTATTTATTCAATGGTGACGTTTCGGGGTACGCAAACCCCTTCCTCAGACCAAACACAGTGCACAAGAAAAAAAAGTGACTTTAAACCCCTCCCATCTTACATTCCAAGAAATTGCGCCAAAACCGTATCTATGGAGACCAGGTGGTTACCTGGCAACCATACTACACAACTGATTTAAGGTATTTAGTAACAGTGGTGTGATGAATGATTCCTACCTGTTAATAAGACAAAAAGAAACACCAATGTGTAAACACTTATATATACAAAAAAACTGAAGACATCATGCTTACTATAAACCTTTAAAATTCAGTATAGCAAATCATATACAATATAGGTAAAAACATTTTGAATAAATATATAGACACATAAACCCCTCTGCAACAACGTATTATGTATGTTCAGGTTTACACACTAAACAGTGTATTTATTCGGCACCAGATAATGTTAGGCTGTTTGGACACATAGTTACAGTTTGCGTGGATAAATGCAATTATTGCAAAGATGAGCTTCATATTTAGTGTTAGAGAGAAAATAAATGTTATCATTTAATATGGACATTCAACCTTTGCTCAGTGAGTTAGAGATTAATGAAATGATCATATCGGATTTGGTATAATATTCGTTACTCACTGTATATTATGAATTGCTGCTAATCGGCGGAGCTACGCCGTGCTGGTGCATGGACGCACAGTAAAGGAGCTCCGGAGCTGTTTGGGGCCTTTGGGCAATTAGAATGGCATTTTAACTACCAACTACCACTATTATTTGCCTTAACCAGTGCCTTACTATCCTGGCATATCGCCCACTATGCGGATCTAGAAGGAGAGCCCGAGGCAGAGATTTTCCGAAGTCGCTAACACAGAAGCTATGGCCGCCATCTTGCCACCACACGGACCCATCTAGCAGAGCCTCAGTCAGCGAAACTCATCGCCTTCTCTGCTTAGACATATAAGACTTTCCTTCAGTCCCTACACAGGATCCGATCTTCACAGACTGCCGGGCGGACCCGGAGGCTTACCTGCTATCTTCTCCGCAAGCAGCCATACTCGTAACGGCCTCACACGTGGCAGCAGGTATCAAACAAAACTGATCCCAGCCTGAGCCCTGTGTTACCCCTGGGGACAGATCCTATTCTCCCAAACCTCATTATCACCGGGGGCAATCTTACCTTACCCACACATACAACGTTCACATAACGTTCTCAAACGGTCCTGTTTTATTCTCCCAGTGTGGCCGCCATACTTTGACTCTCACTAGGGACATGCTAATCCCTATTACTTCCAAGACCATCAATATACTTGTGAAACATTCCGGCACCACACTTGTCCGGTGCCGTGACCCGTGGCCCACCTGACACCCTAACACAAAGGGCTACTTCTATCTGCAGACAGCGGGCACTAAAGATTACAACTTATTAAGGCACCCACTGGTGAGGCCACATTATCCACATATATCTAACATCTAAAAAGTACTCTGTTGTTTTGTGTGGGAGCTACCAGGCAAACGCTCTCTCATCCTAAACTTATACTACTATAGACTCTCCATCTTTACTATATCCTCTCTCGATATGGCAAGCAGGAAAGGAAGTAAGTCTGATAAACCTATAAAACCACTACCTCTGGGCCCCTCAGTAACATCGTATTTTCACCCTCATGAGGCTGTAACTATGGACAATACACACTCTCCAGAGCCACCCTCCATCAACCCTAATCCCACCTCATCCCAAGATTCTCTGCAATCTATCCAATACCAGATAGCAGGTCTCCCCTCAAAATCTGACATAGAGTCCTTGAAAAAATTTATTAAGGATGAGATTAAGGATCTTAAAAAAGACCTTAATGAATTAGGCTCCAGAATGGAATTTCTAGAAGATGGACAGGAGCACCTAAACAATATGGTCAGCACCAACACACAACAATTATCACTGCATGACTCCATGATCCAGAACCTAAACGATAAAATTGAAGACCTCGAAAATCGAGGAAGAAGGAATAACTTACGTCTGAGAGGGATCCCAGAGGATATTTCTAACGAACAACTCAGGGCCTACGTCAGAGTTTTTTCATTTCCTCTTACCTCAAACTCCACCACTCCAGAACGAAGAAATAGAGAGAGTCCATAGGGCTCTTAGACCCCCAGCTAAACCTCCCGCCCCACCCAGGGATGTTATCCTCCGATTCCTTAAATATACCACGAAAGAAGAGATCTGGCAATCCGCCAGAACCAGACGGTCCATTCAATTTCACAATCACTCCCTGCAGGTTTACCAAGACCTTTGCCCACAGACAATCCAACGCAGGAGAGAAGTCCGCTTTATCACCAAAACACTGCAAGAAAACAACATCAGGTACCGTTGGGGCTTTCCGTTCAGCCTTGTCATCTCCCATAATGGTAGCCAAATTGTTTACAAAATCTTTTCGGACTTAGATCGCATTTCCAAGAAACTCAACCTTACATTTGATCATCCTCCTGAGAAGATCATCAATGCCCCACATCACCCGATGCAATCGGATGAAGAGACGCCAAAAGAACAAAGACCTGGATGGTCCAGAGTGGAATCTAAGAGACGCAAAACAGGCTCAGCCTCCACATCCTCTGGATCCTAATCTGTCCACCTACTTTTACTCCATCGAAATCCTACTCTGTGACCCATTCCCAGGTTCACTGAACCTTATACCCCCCCCTTGCCATGTAGCCTTTGAAGTGTTCTTTTTGAGTCCTCTCCTTCGAAGACAATTCGCAAGTGACTTTCACACTGGACTGGTATAGTATAGTCTCATTACACCAAGGCTTTTAGTTACCTACCCCTAAATTTTTCATCATATGCTATTAGCCCAGGTGTGTTATGTTTATGTTATAATATGCCGTCAATTTATGTTTTCAAATCAAAGTTTCTCCCCTTAGGTTCCCTAACATCATTCCACCCCCCTGGATGATGTGTATAACACCCTCTCCATGCCACGGAGTTTATTGCTGTGGCCTGGATCAGGTTGTTTGTTTTTTCTTCTTGATGTTTGTTCAGTTTACTTTTTCAAGATTTTCTGTATATGTTTATGTCTGTTTTTGCATGCCTTGTTCTAGAAGTATTGTGTTCATCTCCACCCGCACTCACTATGTTATTATGGGTCATTATGGCTGTGTCATTGCTTCCTCTATCCAAGTTCCTACCAGATACATCAGGGTGGTAGGGGTTCATACATATCATTTTGCTTTACAATACAAACCTAACCCCTCATTCATCACCTTCTCTTCCTTCCGTCACCCGCTCCTTGTTGCCTTCATATATTGCTATTACGTCAGACTTGTCCCCCTGGGCCCACCTCTCCTACTTTTAACTCCAGCATATATCTTTACACATAGACATGGATAGGACCCCCAGATCCATTACTATTGTTTCCCACAATGTCAAGGGCCTTAATATCCCCCAGAAAAGGTCAAGGGCTATGAGAGTATTTCAAAAACTCAAATATGATATCATCTTGCTCCAAGAAACCCACTTCAAGAAGGGTAGGGAACCCTTGCTATCCCTCAGGAAATATGGCCAAGTATACCTATCCTCAAACACGACAAAGCATAATGGGGTGGGCATATTGATAAGAAAACAAATTCCTTTTACCCCCTCCAATGTCTACAGGGACAAAGAGGGTAGACTAGTGATCATCACGGGTCGGCTCTTTAATAAGGTTGTCACCATAGCCAACATGTATGCCCCCAACTCTAACCCTACCAGGTTTTTCCACCAGTCATGTAACATCATATCAGAACTATCCAGAGGCACCTTGATAGTAGGAGGCGATCTCAATATAGCTTTTGACCCTGGTCTTGACTGTTCATCTGGCCTCTCATCAATACCCCAGAAAACCCTAAAATCCGTTAAGTCCTCTCTGTCAAAACTTAACTTACATGATACGTGGAGGATCTACCACCCCCTAGAAAAGGATTTCACATTTTATTCATACCCCCATCAAAGCTACTCTCGTATCGACTATATAATGATTGATGTCTCTAGTTTGGCATTAGTACAATCCACTAAAATCTCCCCTATAACTTGGTCCGATCATGCTATGATTAGCTGCACTTTGTCATGGCCCACCTCCCAGAGACAAGACCGCACTTGGAAAATAGATGAGTCCCTATTGTCCGACCCTATGGCTAAGATACAAATACAAGATAAACTTGAAACCTACTTTAGATTAAATTCCACACCAGGGGTCTCCCCCCTTAATATCTGGGAGGCACATAAGTGCGTTATCAGAGGTGACCTTATTGCACTTAAGGCAGACAAGAAAAGACAACACTCACTAATTCTCAAAAATTTACTAGAGGAGCTGACTAAGCTTCAAGAATCCCATAAGAGACACCCCAAATCCCACTCCCTCCTCGAACATATCCAACATAAACAAAAACAGCTAGACCTTCTCCTGGGAGGTGAGGCTAAACGTAGGGCCCTCTTCCTTAGGAGGAGATTCTATGAGGGTGGGAATAAGCAAGGTAGACTGTTAGCGAGACTCCTTCGTAATAAGTCCTCCAAGAAATTTATCATGCACATTAAAGATTCTAGAGGTCATACCTGGCATGCCACTCCAGACATTGCTGACAAATTTAGAGCTTACTATGAATTGCTGCTAATTGTTCCCCAGCCGCTGCGCTGTTCATAAAGTCTGCAGTGTGTCAGTTGGGCGCAAGTTACAGACTCAGCCAATCAACGTCTTGTTTAGTCAACCGCATGGCTCATTAGCATATAGTGACGTCATTGGGCTTTGTAATTAGACTCTGTAGTAGCGTGGCTAATTTGCATATCGAGAACGTACCTGTCAGAGCGTGATTTACAATACTGTTTACGCTCAGTGTTTATGTGCTTTGTAGTGCTAACATGGTGTCCTAATGTGGCAAGCGTATTACATAAGTTATATGTTGGAGCCCAACAAAGTGTGTGTGTGTGTACAGCCACCAATCAGTAGCTTGTACCCAGCTCCTGAGCCTACCTAAGGATGCTTTTAAACAGAGTATACCAAGAGAACTAAGCACATTTGATAATATAAGCAAATTGGAGAGTTGTGGGTTTCATGCCTCTTTAACCTCTTAAGGACATATGACGGAATTTTTCTGTCATAAAACAATTGAGCAAACTGAAAGCTGTGTCCTTAAAGGGTTAAAGGTAAATAATACTTTCTATTTTTTAAAGGTAAATAATACTGCTTGACAAAACTTCTGTAGCAAGCTTATCATGCTATTGTTTTTCCTTCTGTAGCTCTCTCCAACGTCATTCTTTTTTTTTTAACCCCTTATAGTAGCTGGTTGGTCAAGCTTCACATCATTATACACCATCTTGGTGCATAGGTATTCTTACACCCTTCTGCAGTAGGCGGGTTACTACCCACAATATTGTTATTTATCCTCAAACCGCTACCCTATTTTAATCCATTGTAAGTGCTGGTTGGTCAAGATCTCATCTTCATACTGGGCGCCACCATCTTTGAGCTCACATTTTTATACCTTGTGACAGAATTGTTGGAAAAAAAAAAGTAAATCTTTCACTCTCTATGTGCAAGGTACAACTGTGTTGGCAATATCGTAGGTCTGTGAATGTGCACCCCAAGGTGCATAAGGTGCAATATTATGTGTGTTCTAATATGTCCGCACCCAGTATGAAAATACAGAGCTTTGCCAACCGTTATCTGTAGAGGCTAAATAGGAGAACGGCTTTGAAGAGAGCTGCAGGCATACAAAAAATGAGAGAGGGGATGCAGGGACATGGGCACTGATCTGAGGTCTGATGTGGGTATGTGGCTAGGAGAGGGGCTGCAGGGTCATGGGATCTGATGTGGGGGATGTGGCTGAGAGAGGGGCTGCAGGGTCATGGAGGGCCATGGGCACTGATCCAAGGTGGACATGTGACAGAGAGGGGCTGCAGGGTCATGGGCTCTGATTTGAGGTCTGATGTGGGGGTGTGACTGTGAAAGGGCTACAGGGCCTGGGGTCTGATGGGGGGATGTGGCTGAGAGAGGGGCTGCAGGGTCATGGAGGGCCATGGGCACTGAACCGAGGTGGACATGTGACACAGAGGGGCTGCAGGGTCATGGGCTCTGATTTGAGGTCAGATGTGGCTGAGAGAGGGGCTTTAGTGCTCTGCTACTCACAGAGGAAGCTGCAAGGCTTCTCTGAGACTATGCAATTCTAACAATTTTACATTTTTTACCATTTTAAAATATGTATGCAGGTCTTTAGTAAAGCAGTGCTGGGTTGCTGACATATACAGTATTCATATGACACTTTTCATGCCAGCTATAATCAGGCTCTCCTTCCTTACCTGGATACATTTATCATTCCTTAAATCACATAGATATCATGGTTATGTATTTATTCTTGCTTTAGAATATCTTAAACAGTTTAATAGTAATAAGTGATTGTAGGAGTCTTGCTTTATGTTTGATTAGTGTATTAAGGATAGAGGATTTGTGTGGATATCGTTAAAATTGCTACAATTGCATAAAAATAATTAAAAAAAGAAATTCATCTAGAACATAGAGAGCTCAATAATTCTGGTATTACGTGGTATCTTAAAAGGATTTGATCATTCAGACAAATCATGTATTGTGTTGTGTATATATATGTAAGGGTACTAAGCAATTATAGAGTACAATGGTAATATACTAAGTATATATATATATATATATACGGATATATGGTATAAAAATGATTCTTATCCAAACCAATTATCCTGTGACTAACACTAAACAGAAACTAAAAACTCTGAGCCATTAGGCCCCAAATAAGTCTCAAATAGCACAAAACCTGTGGCAATATAGAAAATATTAGTGGTAAAATTTATAATAGTAAAAACTCTTATTACTTTAATTCCCACATTCTAAAGTGTGTAGGTATGACTTGTCAGAGTCATGTAAACCCATCATAAGGTGTAAAGAATATTATCAATATTTATGACTTGGGAAAATACAAGGGTGTTGTATGTATAAGGTGGAAGAAATCTCTGGACTGGGATGCCGGGCGCAGGTGGTTCAAAACGTGTAAAGGGTATACAGTTGGCTGGGCAGGGCAGGTCATGCCACTTCTACAAATACATAAGGATAAATAGTCACATAAAGTTATGATAGATAATGGGATAGATAATCACATGAAGTGATGATACATAAAGGGTACAACCTCATTGGTAGATAGAATTATAGCCATTTCATCGGCTTATTGCCAATGGTTGATCAAGTTGAATTCTGAGTTGTATCCATCAGGGACCCGAGTCCTTAATTTAAACATCCAAAAGGTTTCACGTCTGGCTAAGAGTATATCCTTATCTCCCCCCCTAAAGGGTTTTTTAATTACTTCAATAGCCCTCTATTTGAAAGTGTTAACATGACATGCATGTGTTTTAATGAAGTGTCTGGAGAGTGCTGAACATGTTACTTTGTTCTTAATGTAACCCAAGTGTTCTCGTATTCGGGTACGCACATCTCGACTAGTTCTGCCTACATACTGTTGATGATGTTGTGTACACTCAATCAAGTATATAGTATAAGGTGTTGAACATTTTATAAGCCAATTGGATTTGAAGGTTTGGTTTGTGGTACAGGAGTAAAATTCCTTACCCTCTACCAAATAATCACAGGCTTTGCACCTCCCATCACCACATTTGTATGTTCCTTGAATACTAAGCCAAGAAGATGGCTTCTTAGTGGGGGGGGGTAATAAAGAAGGAGAAAGTATATTACCCAATGTCATATTTTTGGAATATATGCATTTGAAACCCTTAGCTACCACTTCCTTTAGGGCTTTATCCCCATACAATATTGGAAAATATTTTTTGAGGATGGCACACACCTCATCATATTCTGTTGAATATTTAGTGATAAACATAGTTCTATCATCAGTATAATTTTTGTATTTGTGTTTCAGGGCCTCCCGCCTACTCACCCCAGCCACCTCCTTAGCCACGTTTCTTACCATCTCCGGCCGGTATCCTCTTTCAATTAGTCTGTCAACCATACAATTGCTTTCTACAGCAAAGTCTTGGTCTGAACTACATAGGCGTCTAGTACGCAACAGCTGCCCTTTGGCGATTCCCTTGAATACATGCCTGGGATGTGAGCTTTTGTGGTGCAAAAGTGTGTTACCAGAAATTGATTTTCTATATAGCCTAGAAGTAATTCGGCCAGCATTTGAATCGCCTACTAGAGTCACATCTAAGAAATTGATAGAAAATGTATTCCATTCATAGGTAAACTGTACCCCATTTTCACTGGTATTCAAATACTGTACAAATTTCTCTGCATTCATCCTATCTGATGACCATACAATTATCAGGTCATCAATGAACCGTTTATATAGTGAAATATATTTCCTGAAGGGGTCACAATCTGCATAGACAAAGGATCTCTCAAGCCATCCCATAAAGATGTTAGCATATGAGGGGGCAAATTTTACCCCCATGGCTGATAGTTTCATTTATTATTTTTGTAAGCTTTTTTTTTATTTTGAGTTTTTTTTTATTTTTCATAATTTTAGTGTTTATTTTTTTCATAGTGTTAGGTTTTTTTAAAATTTTTAATTTAGGAATTTAATTTGGTATTTTTTTATTTTATTAGAATAGTTATGTTAGGTTAATTTATATTTTAATCTTAGTTTGTTTTTAATTTCTCATGTAAGTTTTTTTTTTGGTTTGTTTTGTTTTTTAAGATGGTTATATTTGTACTTTTTTTGTTTTTATTTTTGTAATTTTAAAGTTTATTTTTTTTTTGTATTTTTAGTGTTTTATTATTTTTTGTAATTTTAAATTTTTTTGTAGTATTAGGATTTTTTTATATTTGTAATTAATTTTTTTTATATTTTGGTAGTGTTAGGTTTTTTTTAAATTTGTAATTTAGGATTTTTAATTGATATTTTTTTTTTAAATTTTGTTAGAATAGTTGTTAGGTTATTTTATAGTTTAAACTTAGTTTTTTTTATTTCACAGGTAAGTTTATATTTATTTTAAGATAGTTGTATTGTAACTTTTAATTTAAAGTTAGGGGGTGTTAGGTTTAGGGGTTAATATAATTTAGTGTTTTGCGTTGTGGCGGCCTGCGTTTTAGGGGTTAATAGGTTTAGTTTATTAGCCACGATGTGGGGGTCTGGCGGTTTAGGGGTTAATAGGTTTATTTAGTGTTGGGGCGGCAGATTAGGGGTTAATAATTGTATTTATTGTTGGGGAGCGGCAGATTAGGGGTTACTAGATTTATTTAGTGTTGACGATGTGGGCGGCGGATTAGAGGTTAATATGTTTAATTGTTGCGATGTGGGTGGGTGGGTGGGCGGCAGATTAGGAGTTAATAGGTTTAATAAATTGTTTGCAAGGCGGGAGGGTGGGGGTTTAGGGGTTAAAAGGTAGTTTATGGCTGTTAGTGTACTTTGTAACATTTTAGTTATCAGTTTTGTGAAACATTTTTGTTTCGCAAAATCCATAACTACTGCTCTCAGATGGCGGAATGGATTGTTGGTAAAGGCTGTAACGCAAGCATGCTTGCTGAAAGTTCCTTTATTTGACTGAAGTGTTCGCCACACTGAGCTCCTCTGGCAACCCACGGCCGAACGCAATTTTTAGTGAGGCCAATAGCCAGTAGCCGTGCAGGCCAGATGGAATTATGCCGGATAGCTAAAATCACCTCAGTGATAAAATAGCGTACTGCCTGATGCGCTCAGCGCGGTGAACGCTGCATACAAATAAATTAACTTTCAGCATGAAGTATTTTATACTTTATGACTGAAAGTCCCCATTATATGTTGCATTGGTAAACGTCTGTGATTACAGACAATGCACTTATTGTTAGCTTCAAATTCAACAGTTTAACATAATTATTTTTTCATGCAAAAATATTTCAACATGTTTTTAATAAATAGATTGTTTTCATATACATATATAATTTTCTGTTGTTTTTAAGTCACCAGTACAAACTTGTACTCATCATTTGCTGAGCCATTTGTGGCTGATTTAATGTCTATATAGAGGTGTTTTTTGGTTCAGTGTGATAGCCGTGTTTGCTTATGTTAACATAAAAATCATGATATTGAGACAAAAAAATCTCTTCTGGTTATATGTTGCTGTGCATTACCATGCAGTCCAGAGCAATTATTTCTTGTTGCTGTTGATTGATTCATTAAGTTTGTACCGCTTGAGATTTGAGGAAGGGTTTCTAAGCAAGTGTTGGAAAAAAGCTGAATCTGTAATTGCAACAGTGCAAGTGTCATATTAAGTGCAGGGAATAGCTCTGTTGTGAATTCTAGCTTCTGGTAAATTAAGTTTTGATATTTATTGCTGGAACTGACAGACTTGTGTGCACTTTGGGAACCAAAATACTGAGGAGCCAGTATAGGGATGCTTGCAGAAGTATCCAAAACTTTAGGAGCCATTATTACCAGAATTTGTCAAGCCCTGGGGTATTGTACGGTCACCTGTATTTTACTATACCTGAGAAAAATATATATAAAATTGAAGAACAAATAGAAATCTAATTTACACAAATGTTAACAGTGATCATTAGATTAGAAAAACAAGTTAATGCTAAAATTTAAATGGGCGATATAATCAAGCAATTAGTAAAACTGCATTGTATTCAAAGCTACTGCATGAACGTTTAAAAAGGGAGAACATTTTACAGTTCAATGTTCCTTAAAATCCATGTGTTATTATTATTATTACATTTTTTTTAAACTGCTCCAAAAATAAGCTGCTAATTGTTTTCTGCTAAACTACAAAATCTCACATGTATGAAGCTAAATTGGGTTAAGCTCAAAAAGTAATTTCCCATAAAAATTTAAAGATGCATAATAATAAATAAAAAAAACAAACGTATGCTTACCTGCTAAAATAATTTTATTTCATGGGGTGAAAGTCCACAAGACATTATTCCTGGTCACTAGGAGGCAAATATTTCCAAAACTCCAAGAGCACTTAATCCCTCTCACCTCTCTGGTATGCCAGTTTTACGTTTTGCCAAGCAAGGAGAAGCAGAAAGGTAGGAAAAGAAAAAGTAGGGAAAATGAGGTGCAAAATTTAGAACTGCCGCCAGGTAAATTTATGTAAAATTTTGTAAAAATGTGGACTCTCATCACCATGAATGAAATTAATTCATCAGGTAAGCATACATTTTGTGGAGTCCACAAGTAATTTGGGCGGGACACTAATTTTGGTTTGTTTTTTTGTTGGACGGCAGGCACCAAATTTCCAGGCACTGCTGCCTAGAGAGCTTATGTACCAAAAGCTCCTTTTGGAACAAGCAAAAATTATCAAAGTGGTAAAATTAAGTAGTTATGTAAGGATGACCATATTGCTGCCTTGCAAATTTGTTCAATAGAAGCCTCATTTCTGAAAGCCCAGGCAGTGGAAACTAATCTAGGCAAATGGGCTGTAATGTGTTTTGGGGGAGACTTTCCCGACTCCAAGTAAGACTTGTGATTCAAGAGTTATAACCAAGAAGCTAAAGTAGCTGCTGTGGTTCTTTAGTCAATTGCATGGAACCGAGAATAGAATAAACAAGTTAATTGGTTTTCTAAAATTCTTTGTAGCTTTTAAGTAGAAATGAATGTTCTTACTACATCGTAGGAGCCTTTCTAGAATTGATATTCAGAAGCTCAATGTCCAAACAATGCATAGTTTCAAAAAGAGACTTGCAAAACTCTTAGAACCAATTGAGGTTCCAAGAAGGGGAATTAGATTTTTTAGCCCCCCCGGTTTGTAGATTGTGTATATGTTTTTAACATATTCCTTCTAAACATTTATTGTGAATTTCAATTTTAAACACTGGTCTTATCCTGACTAAAGCCTGAACAAAACTCTAAATGTCAGAAAGTTTAGCAATTTTCTTGTGAAATAATACGGAAAGCTCTGAAATCTTTTTTTAAAAAGCTAGCATTGAACTCTAATCTAAGCCCACTTGTAAAAAGTGAAGAATTCTAGGAATCCTGAAAGAATGCTAGCTGAAACTTTGTTTTTCAAATCAAGAAAGAAAAATGTTTTAAGTTTTATGACAGATTTTCTTGTAATCTGGCCTGAATAAAAGTTGAACTAGAGCATAAAAAAACCCTCTTTATTTAAAAATTTCATATTCAATATCTAAGCCTTCAAGTTCAGACTTGAAGGCTTAGATATTCGATACTTTTGCTTCTTCTGAGGCTATTTTTGGGAGAAAGGTTTTACAAGCAGTGGTGCCTTCCGTTTAAGGTACCTGTCTTGTTCCCTCCCTTCATCCGTGTCCTAAAGCTTTGGTATTGGTATCCCACAAGTAAAGGATGAATCCGTGGACTGGATACACCTTGCAAGAGAAAACAGAATTTATGCTTACCTGATAAATTACTTTCTCTTGCGGTGTATCCAGTCCACGGCCCGCCCTGGCATTTAAGTCAGGTAAAAATTTTTTTGTTTAAACTACAGTCACCACTGCACCCTATGGTTTCTCCTTTTTCTTCCTAACCTTTGGTCGAATGACTGGGGGGGTGGAGCTAGAGGGGGAGCTATATGGACAGCTTTGCTGTGTGCTCTCTTTGCCACTTCCTGTAGGGAATGAGAATATCCCACAAGTAAAGGATGAATCCGTGGACTGGATACACCGCAAGAGAAAGTAATTTATCAGGTAAGCATAAATTCTGTTTTTAAATTAGTTACACTAAAGCACCAGCTAAATTGCAACGTGTTAATTAACTGGAGAATGAATCAAGTTTTACAATACATTGCATGAGTTGCAAATTAGCTGTATTGGGCCTATGAACACCCAAAAACTTCCCTCGCCCACCGGGCAAGTAAATCACAAAACTTATCAGCCCGCAAGAAACTTTAGTCGCCCGTGCGTATCTGCATGTAGTGTGTGTATATATACAGTATTATTTAAAAAGGCAATATAAATAGTGTTATTGTAATCTCACAAAGCATTGCAGACAGAGGTCCCAATTTGAATGCTTTGCAAGCTGCTTACTATTTGGGACTTGAGTATTAATAAAAAGGCTTTAACTTTAGAAAATATTTTTCTATCACCAGCTACAAAAAACAGGGATACTATCTTTGTAATACTGTATGCACAGTCTTGACTTATTTTCCACTAAGGGTAAAAAAAAAGAGATAATTGAGTTGTTTTTTTTTTTACTTCAGCATATGTGGGGTCACGATTGACTAAGTATATTTAATGCTGCCACCCTTCAACCTATAGCGCTTTGACATAACGAGCATGTTAAACACTTTTTCCCCCTTTCTGCCCGGCTGCCTTTCAACTACTAGCACGACTGTCAGTGCCGCACTAGCAGATTTGACTGAGTGCATGGTGATGGTATGTTCTCTACAAATTGGTAAAGTCAGTTTTTGAAGCAACAGTAGCATCCAGAAAAATTGTGCAGTTCTCTATATTGTTATGGTAGGCAGCTTGCTCATGTACATTGTGCTGAAGTTCTGCAGAGGACCCTGGAGTACGTCGGCATAATGTACGTGAGCAAGCTGCCTACCATAACTATATAGTCACTTTAACCCATACTTCATTCATACACTCACCGCTCTAGCAGGATGTCTTCCCGCGCAGACAACCTTAGGGGTGGGAAGTAGCAACTGACAAAGGAAGAGACCAAGAGCCATGGAGATAAGGGGAGGTCTTTGAATGCATTTAGCAGAAAGAACCTCCCCTTTCCACCCTCCTTTCTCGTGTGTGCGCATATTTGAAAGGCAATTTGAGATTTTTTATTATTGCTTCTTATATCCCACTTAAAATGTCAGGTCGCCGCTCGGGCTGGTAACTTAAAAATTTTACTTGCCCGCAAGAAATTTAGGTCGCCATTGGCGACCGGACCGGTCTATTCATATGCCTTGTTGTATAGAAAAAAAAAGTTTTTAAAATGTCCCTTGAATAAATTTGTTTCCTTTGCTCTTGGTCTAACATTACATAATTATATGTTAAATGTAGTAGCAAACAAGGTGCATTGCTCACAAGGGTATCTTGCATTCAGGAGTCACAGCTTTGCAGATTGAGAACGGTTATGGGGAGGGGTTGAAAATAACCCTGAGCCAGTCATCAATCAATGTGCTGTTACTTTACAGCGCTGCCCCATATTTGACTGTTCTCCTCAAACAGCACTTTGCACTGACTGATGGAAAACTTACACAGTGTAGCCAGAGCACAGCACTGTTTGAAGATAACAGCCTACTGTGTAGCAGCGCTAACAGTTTCCGTTATTTCTGAAGACATGCTACATTTTCACATATCACAGCATGTTTAGCCTTAGGGGTCCCCGGTTCTCGATTTTTTTAGGTTATCAAAATCAAATGTTTTAGGGTTCAGATAGAGCAAGCAATTTAAAAAAAAAAAAAAAAGCTTTCCAATTTACCTCTTATCAAAATGTGTTTTACTCTCTCTTGTTATCCTTTTGATGAAGACAACATTTATATAAAAATAGCCTCTGAGTCTTTAATTTTTTTTTTTTAAAATAAAGCATGGTGATATTTTTCCGTAACAATTGGCCATGATTTAAACCATTCATCATGCAGTGTTAGTGAAGAACTTGCAGATATTGTTATTGTCTGTCTTGAGTGATGGCCATTTGGCAACCTATGGGCCAAATGGGGCCCTCTGCTCTAGTTCCTGTGTCCCCGGTGAATAACAGAACTAAGCATGTGTGCCATAGTTTTTATAGACCGCAGAAAAAGCTAAACTAAAAATATATACGCTTTGGGGAGTTCTGGTAAGTGGGCAAACAAGGTGGTCGCAATTTAAAAGTGCCCTATGGTTGGGGGGTGAACCCTGCAACCTTGCCTATTGCTGGGCCTTAAAGCTTCTAAAAATATGATCTGTGGCCCTCATATGCTAGGAAGTTAACCATCACTGGTCTGTTTGGCTCCGGGGTGCAATTACATTTTGGCAGCTTCAGTATGATATCATCTCATTGCTTCAGTTACAATCAACATGGCCAGTTGACCCACGCATTCTGTCTCTACCCCATTCAGCCTGTAGATTGTAAGCTCTTTGCGGTAGCGCCCTCCTGCTTCTGTAACTTGGTTTATTTAGTTTGTTTTTATATATCTGTTTCTTTTTTTATACCATGAATTTGCATAATTGAAGCACTATTCTTGTAACTAATGCTACACAATTTCATATCTCTCAACAGTTCCCAGACAGACTTCCCGGACAGGTTTGTGTGGGGGACTTGTAGGGGCAGTGACTCACCAGTGTTTTTTGGGTGGAGCCTCGACAAGAGCTTTGAGCCTCTGGTGTGCATTTGAAGTGACTGGGAGTGGCAGGGGTGTGTCTTGGGCGGAGCTAGGGCAGTCCCTAGTAACCTGTACATTTGCCCTGATGGGGTAAGCTGTAGGAAGACAGCGGACAAACCCTTCAACCTGTGAGAATTTGTAGTATCCAACAGTTGAAATTTGTCAAATATTGTGGTGCTTCTAAGTGAGAATGAATTACTGTTTGTTATTGGGAAGACAGTTATGTGACCATATCTGTATCCATATCTGGTGCAGTTTGGACTTTATTATTATTTTTATTATTAATATTTTATAAACCTAACAATCCTGCTGCTTTGCCCCAGAGAGCTATGAGACAATTAGGGTTCTGATATGTGCATTCTACTTGGGTTTGGCTTTCTGTGACGCGGCTATAACCGTATGAAATACTAATGAGATGTGAAGTCCTGATGCAGGTAATTTTATGTGCTGGAACAGTCAGTACTTATAGCAGAGGAAGACTGGATTCTTAATTACATTCTGCTCGATCTGTAATTCATCTGTTGTCTTTTTATATTGTAGTAATTAGCTGTGTTTGACATTTACGGACAGCTTGTATCTGATAAACGCTCTTTTGTGGTTTTCCGAGTAGAACTACGCTATTAAAACTGGTATTTGGCGTTCTAATATAAAAATATTTCTTTTCTCCTTTTTTTTTTTTTTTTTTTTTTTTAAGATATTGACAAAAAAAACAAACATAAAAACCCATCTCCCCCTTTCACCTTTTTACCCCTGTGTTAAAGGGCCATGCACTTCTTTCATTGCCAGCCATCAGAGACGCACCAGGTATGCAGCTTTGACTTTGTGTTTATCCCCTGCTTTGTTAAAACAATGCCCTAATGAAATAGAGTAGTTTTATATGCTGATTATATGTCCCTTTAACCATTTCAGAAGATGACTTCATATAGCAATATTTCTCAGTATATGTAAACACTCTCGTGTCCACAGGCTCACTTGAGTCTCACGTGTGTCTAAAAAGCTATTCCCTGCTGTCATTTAAATATGACCAGTTTAATATAAATATTCACTTGTCTATTCTCTGCCTTTTTTTGTGGTGCAGTGTTGCTAACTGTGCTTCATCATACAGGGAAAGCAATCTGAACCTTATAAGTACAGATATTTGTAATAGCGTTGTGAACCTTATAAGTGTGAACCTTATAAGTACAGATATTTGTAAACTGCGTTCTGCCTAAAATGGGAAATCTCTCTAGTGGTAAATACACGTACAAAGCAAGGTATTGTGCGCACAATGTGCTTTGTGTGTTCACAGCTTGTGTGATTTTTCTATTCATTTATTTTATTAAAGGGAACGTAAACACCTTGATATTTGTATATAAAATGTTTGTTATGAGTAATTAAACAACTTAACAATATTCTTTCACTATTTAATTTGCCCCTTTTCTTGTAATTTAGCGCTGAAAATTGAGCAATGTGTAATTCTTAGAGCTTAAACTGAACGCTGCTGACTTTTATAGGCAAACTCTGCTATATGTCTGTCCCTAACTGGCATCATCAGACAAACTACAAAACAATGCACTTTACACTCACATTATGATTGATGTTAGTCTTATCTGTGAACTGAACCCCACATTGGCTTCTCCAAATAAGGCAAATGTGGATGGAGTTTGGCTTTTGATAAATAATCACAGAATATTTTTGTTTTTTTTTGTTAACATTATCTTTTAGCTGATACGTTATCCTATAGCAACAAAAGTATAGGGACATGAGAATCAGACTTAAAGTTTTCAGGGATCAAATCTACTTTGTTCTCTTGGTATCCTTTGTTGTAAAGCATACTTAGGTAGGCTCAGGTGCTGTAATGTAGTACTGGAAGCTATCTGCTGATTGGTAGCTGTATAGAATATGCCTTTTGTCATTGGCTGTTTTAAGCTTAGTCCAAGTAATGCTTTGGTGCACTGGAAATGTTTTTAACTCTTTGCATGGGTTAAGCACAAACATACAATACGTTAGATGCAATACGTTAGAAGGCTTCACTTTCAGCGCCGACAAAGACCGGGCTTGGGGCGACGGTGAGATCTATTAAGTCCCTGACACGCTGTATATTTGCAATGAGCGCAGTTACACTGCTCAACTAAATGTTGCTCCCACGCTGTGTAAAGCTGGTTGCTTCTTTACCCAGAGAGGGAGCGCACTACATTTAGTTGAACGTGCTGTTATTAGGCAGCATGCCGTGACATGGGTTTTTAAAAAACCTGCAGCACTGAAGAGGATGCCATGACATGTTTGGTAGTTAAACATTTATGTGCAAAAATCTGTAATTTCCCTTTTTTTTTAGCAGGTATGGCTATCCCTATGTTGTTGCAGAATTTATTCTAAAATGCACTGTCCCTTTATTAACCCCTTCAGGACCCGGAATTTAAGATAACACCTCGTCCAAAATACTGGAGAATTTTTTGCATTTTTTGCTATCACTCCATTTAAACAGTCTGTCAGTATTACGTTTTATGGCATTTAAATTTTTTTTTATTTCTTTAGTGTAAGATCTCCACTTGCCATCCCACCTCCCTGATCCCACCTCTCCCATCCTGTTAATGGTCTCCACCATCTTAGGTACTGGAAGCTGTCTGCCAGTACCCAGTTTACATCAATTTCTTTTTCTGTTTTTCTGTAGTGTAGCGACCCTCACCCTCCCCAACTCCCCCCTCCAAGTGATCATATTGTAACGCCCCCCTCTACCCTCTCATGAACCCCTTTTCTTTCATGTAATTAGCAAGAGTCCATGAGCTAGTGACGTATGGGATATACATTCCTACCAGGAGGGGCAAAGTTTCCCAAACCTCAAAATGCCTATAAATACACCCCTCACCACACCCACAAATCAGTTTTACAAACTTTGCCTCCCGTGGAGGTGGTGAAGTAAGTTTGTGCTAGATTTTATGTTGATATGCGCTTCGCAGCAGGCTGGAGCCCGGTTTTCCTCTCAGTGTGCAGTGAATGTCAGTGGGATGTGAAGAGAGTATTGCCTATTTGAATTCAATGTTCTCCTTCTACGGGATCTATTTCATAGGTTCTCTTTTATCGGTCGTAGAGATTCATCTCTTACCTCCCTTTTCAGATCGACGATATACTCTTATATACCATTACCTCTACTGATTCTCGTTTCAGTACTGGTTTGGCTTTCTACTACATGTAGATGAGTGTCCTGGGGTAAGTAAGCCTTATTTTTTGTGACACTCTAAGCTATGGTTGGGCACTTTTATATAAAGTTCTAAATATATGTGTTTAAACATTTATTTGCCTTGATTCAGGATGATCAATATTCCTTATTTCAGACAGTCGGTTTCATTATTTGGGATAATGCATATGAATAAAAACATTTTTTCTTACCTTAAAAATTTACTTTTTCCCTGTGGGCTGTTAGGCTCGTGGGGGCTGAAAATGCTTAATTTTATTGCGTCATTCTTGGCGCGGACTTTTTTGGCGCAAAAAATGTCTTTGTCATTTCCGGCGTCATACTTGTCGCCGGAAGTTGTTCGTGTTTGCGTAATTTTTTTGATGTTTTGCGCCAAAAATGTCGGCGTCACCGGATGTGGTGTCATTCTTGGTGCCAAAAGCATTTGGGCGCCAATAATGTGGGCTGCTTTTTTGGCGCTAAAAAATGTGGGCGTCATTATTGTCTCCACCTTTTTTTCTCACATTATTTAAGTTTCATTTTTCATTTGCTTCTGGTTGCTAGAGGCTTGTTCATTGGCATTTTTTCCCATTCCTGAAACTGCCTTTTAAGGAATTTGATAGATTTTGCTTTATATGTTGTTTTTTCTCTTACATATTGCAAGATGTCTCAGATTGACCCTGGATCAGAAGCTACTTCTGGAAAAACGCTGCCTGATGCTCGTTCCACCAAAGTTAAGTGTATCTGCTGTAAACTTGTGGTAACTGTCCCTCCGGCTGTAGTTTGTGATGAATGTCATGATAAGCTTGCTAATGCAGATAGTATTTCCATTAGTAATATATCATTACCTGTTGCTGTTCCATCAACATCTAATACTCAGGAGGTTCCTGTTAATATAAGAGATTTTGTTTCTAAATCTATTAGGAAGGCTATGTCTGTTATTCCTCCTTCCAGTAAACGTAAAAGGTCTTTTAAAACTTCACATTTTTCAGATGAATTTTTAAATGAACATCATCATTCTGATTTGTCTGTTTCTGATGATGATTTTTCTGGTTCTGAGGATTCTGTCTCAGATATTGACACTGATAAATCTTCATATTTATTTAAAATGGAATTTATTCGTTCTTTACTTAAAGAAGTTTTAATCGCATTAGAGATGGAGGAATCTAGTCCTCTTGATACTAAATCTACTAAGCGTTTAAATTCGGTTTTTAAACCTCCTACAGTTATTCCGGAAGTTTTTCCTGTCCCTGATGCTAATTCTGAAGTAATTTCTAGGGAATGGAATAATCTGGGTAATTCATTTACTCCTTCTAAAAGGTTTAAGAAATTGTATCCTGTGCCATCTGACAGATTAGAGTTTTGGGACAAAATCCCTAAAGTTGATGGGGCTATCTCTACTCTCGCTAAACGTACTACTATTCCTACGGCAGATAGTACTTCCTTTAAGGATCCTTTAGATAGGAAAATTGATTCCTTTCTAAGGAAGGCTTATTTATGTTCAGGTAATCTTCTTAGGCCTGCTATTTCTTTGGCTGATGTTGCGGCAGCTTCCACTTTTTGGTTGGAGGCTTTGGCACAACAAGTGTCAGATCATAATACTCATAGCATTGTTAAACTTCTTCAACATGCTAATAACTTTATTTGTGATGCCATCTTTGATATCATTAGAGTTGATGTCAGGTATATGTCTTTAGCTATTTTAGCTAGAAGAGCTTTATGGCTTAAAACTTGGAATGCAGATATGTCTTCTAAGTCAACTTTGCTTTCCCTTTCTTTCCAAGGTAATAAATTGTTTGGTTCCCAGTTGGATTCTATCATTTCAACTGTTACTGGGGGGAAAGGAACTTTTTTACCTCAGGATAAAAAATCTAAAGGTAAATATAGGGCTGCTAATTGTTTTCGTTCCTTTCGTCAGAATAAGGAACAGAAGCCTGATCCTTCCCCTAAAGGAACAGTTTCTGTTTGGAAACCATCTCCAGTCTGGAATAAATCAAAGCCTTTTAGAAAGCAAAAGCCAGCTCCCAAGTCCACATGAAGGTTCGGCCCTCATTCCAGCACAGCTGGTAGGGGGCAGATTACGATTTTTCAAAGAAATTTGGATCAATTCGATTCACAGTCTTTGGATTCAGAACATTGTTTCACAAGGGTACAGAATAGGTTTCAAGGTAAGGCCTCCTGCAAGAAGATTTTTTCTTTCTCGCATTCCAATAAACCCAGTGAAGGCTCAAGCATTTCTGAAATGTGTTTCAGATCTAGAGTTGGCTGGAGTAATTGTGCCAGTTCCAGTTCTGGAACAGGGTCTGGAGTTTTACTCCAATCTATTCATTGTACCAAAGTAGGAGAATTCCTTCAAACCAGTTCTGGATCTAAAAATATTGAATCGTTATGTAAGGATACCAACATTCAAAATGGTAACTATAAGGACTATTGTGCCTTTTGTTCAGCAAGGGCATTATATGTCCACAATAGATTTACAGGATGCATATCTGCATATTCCGATTCATCCAGATCACTATCAGTTTCTGAGATTCTCTTTTCTAGACAAGCATTACCAGTTTGTGGCTCTGCCGTTCGGCCTAGCAACAGCTCCAAGGATTTTTACAAAGGTTCTCGATGCGCTGCTATCTGTAATCAGAGAACAGGGTATTGTGGTATTTCCTTATTTAGACGATATCTTGGTACTTGCTCAGTCTTCACATTTAGCAGAATTTCATACGAATCGACTTGTGTCATTTCTTCAAGAACATGGTTGGAGGATCAATTTACCAAAGAGTTCATTGATTCCTCAGACAAGGGTAACCTTTTTAGGTTTCCAAATAGATTCAGTGTCCATGACTTTGTCTCTGACGGACAAGAGACGTCTGAAATTGGTTTCAGCTTGCCGAAAACTTCAGTCTCAATCATTCCCTTTGGTAACCTTATGCATGGAAATTCTAGGTTTCTCTTGTTAAGTGTATCCAGTCCACGGATCATCCATTACTTGTGGGATATTCTCCTTCCCAACAGGAAGTTGCAAGAGGATCACCCACAGCAGAGCTGCTATATAGCTCCTCCCCTCACTGCCATATCCAGTCATTCTCTTGCAACTCTCAACAAAGATGGACGTAGTAAGAGGAGAGTGGTATATTATAGTTAGTTTTTTAACTTCAATCAAAACTTTGTTATTTTTAAATGGTACCGGAGTGTACTGTTTCATCTCAGTCAGCATTAGAAAAAGAATCTGCCTGTGATTTCTATGATCTTAGCAGAAGTAACTAAGATCCATTGCTGTTCTCACATATTCTGTGGAGTGAGGTAACTTCAGAGAGGGAATGGCGTGCAGGTTTTCCTGCAATAAGGTATGTGCAGTTAATATTTTTCTAGGGATGGAATTTGCTAGAAAATGCTGCTGATACCGGATTAATGTAAGTAAAGCCTTAAATGCAGTGATAGCGACTGGTATCAGTTTTTATATATGTTTGGTGACAAAACGTATTGGGGCCTAGTTTTTTTTCCACATGGCTGGTTTGATTTTGGTTTGATTTTTGCCTAGAAACAGTTCCTGAGGCTTTCCACTGTTGCAATATGAGTGGGAAGGGCCTATTTTAGTGCTTTTCTGTGGAGATAAAAATACTGACAGAGACATTCAGCTTCTTCCTGCATGATCCAGGACATCTCTGAAGGGCTCAAATTCTTCAAAGTCGTGTTTGAGGAGGGTAACAATCACAGTAGACTGTGGCAGTTGTTGTGACTGTGTTTAAAAAACGTTTTTGTCATTTATTATTCTGTTTTTGTTATTAAGGGGTTAATCATCCATTTGCAAGTGGGTGCAATGCTCTGCTGACTTGTTACATACACTGTAAAAATTTTGTTAGTGTAACTGCCTTTTTTCACTGTTATTTCAAATTTTGTCAAAATTTGTTTCTCTTAAAGGCACAGTAACGTTTTTTATATTGCTTGTTAACTTGCTTTAAAGTGTTTTCCAAGCTTGCTAGTCTCATTGCTAGTCTGTACAAACATGTCTGAAACAGAGGATACTTGTTCATTATGTTTAAAAGCCATGGTGGAGCCCCATAGGAGAATGTGTACTAAATGTATTGATTTCACCTTAAACAGTAAAGTTCAGTCTTTATCTATAAAAGAATTGTCACCAGAGGGGTCTGTCGAGGGGGAAGTTATGCCGACTAACTCTCCCCACGTGTCGGACCCTTCGCCTCCCGCTCAAGGGACGCACGCTAATATGGCGCCAAGTACATCAGGGACGCCCATAGCGATTACTTTGCAGGACATGACTGCAATCACGAATAATACCCTGTCAGAGGTATTATCCAGATTGCCTGAATTGAGAGGCAAGCGCGATAGCTCTGGGGTTAGACAAGATACAGAGCGCATAGATGCTGTAAGAGCCATGTCTGATACTGCGTCACAATATGCAGAGGACGGAGAGCTTCAGTCTGTGGGTGACGTCTCTGAATTGGGGAGACCTGATTCAGAGATTTCTAATTTTAAATTTAAGCTTGAGAACCTCCGTGTATTGCTTGGGGAGGTATTAGCTGCTCTGAATGACTGTGACACAATTGCAGTGCCAGAGAAATTGTGTAGGCTGGATAAATTCTATGCAGTGCCGGTGAGTACTGATGTTTTTCCAATACCTAAAAGGCTTACAGAAATTATTAGTAAGGAGTGGGATAGGCCCGGTGTGCCCTTTTCCCCACCCACTATATTTAGAAAAATGTTTCCAATAGATGCCACTACACAGGACTTAGGGCAGACTATCCCTAAGGTGGAGGGAGCAGTTTCTACTTTAGCAAAGCGTACCACTATCCCGGTTGAGGACAGTTGTGCTTTTTCAGATCCAATGGATAAAAAATTGGAGGGTTACCTTAAGAAAATGTTTATTCAACAAGGTTTTATTTTACAGCCCCTTGCATGTATTGCGCCTGTCACTGCTGCGGCGGCATTCTGGTTTGAGGCCCTGGAAGAGGCCATCCATACAGCTCCATTGACTGAAATCATTGACAAGCTTAGAACTCTTAAGCTAGCTAACTCATTTGTTTCTGATGCCATTGTTCATTTGACTAAACTAACGGCTGAGAATTCCGGATTCGCCATCCAGGCGCGTAGGGCGCTATGGCTCAAATCCTGGTCAGCTGATGTGACTTCAAAGTCTAAATTACTCAACATTCCTTTCAAGGGGCAGACCTTATTCGGGCCTGGTTTGAAAGAAATTATTGCTGACATTACTGGAGGTAAGGGTCATACCCTTCCTCAGGAGAGGGCCAAATGAAAGGCCAAACAGTCTAATTTTCTTGCCTTTCGAAATTTCAAGGCAGGTGCAGCATCAACTTCCTCTGCTTCAAAACAAGAGGGAACTTTTGCTCAATCCAAGCAGGCCTGGAAACCTAACCAGTCCTGGAACAAGGCAAGCAGGCCAGAAAGCCTGCTGCTGCCTCTAAGACAGCATGAAGGAGCGGCCCTCTATCCGACAACGGATCTAGTAGGGGGCAGACTCTCTCTCTTCGCCCAGGCGTGGGCAAGAGATGTTCAGGATCCCTGGGCGTTGGAGATCATATCTCAGGGATATCTTCTGGACTTCAAAGCTTCTCCTCCACAAGGGAGATTTCACCTTTCAAGATTATCTGCAAACCACATAAAGAAAGAGGCATTCCTACGCTGCGTACAAGATCTCCTTGTAATGGGAGTGATCCATCCAGTTCCGCGGACGGAACAAGGACAGGGGTTTTATTCAATTCTGTTTGTGGTTCCCAAAAAAGAGGGAACCTTCAGACCAATTTTGGATTTAAAGATCCTAAACAAAATCTTCAGAGTTCCGTCATTCAAGATGGAAACTATTCGAACCATTTTACCCATGATCCAAGAGGGTCAGTACATGACCACAGTGGACTTAAAGGATGCCTACCTTCACATTCCGATTCACAAGAATCATCATCAGTTCCTGAGGTTTGCCTTTCTAGACAGGCATTACCAATTTGTAGCTCTTCCATTCGGGTTGGCTACAGCCCCAAGAATTTTTACAAAGGTTCTGGGCTCACTTCTGGCGGTCCTAAGACCGCGAGGCATAGCGGTGGCTCCTTACCTGGACGATATCCTGATACAGGCGTCAAGCTTTCAAATTGCCAAGTCTCATACAGAGATAGTTCTGGCATTTTCTGAGGTCGCACGGGTGGAAAGTGAACGAGGAAAAGAGTTCTCTATCCCCACTCACAAGAGTCTCCTTCTTAGGGACTCTTATAGATTCTGTAGAAATGAAAATTTACCTGACGGAGTCCAGGTTATCAAAACTTCTAAATGCTTGCCGTGTTCTTCACTTCATTCCGCGCCCCATGGTGGCTCAGTGCATGGAAGCAATCGGCTTAATGGTAGCGGCGATGGACATAGTGCCATTCGCGCGCCTGCATCCCAGATTGCTGCAATTATGCATGCTCAGTCAGTGGAATGGGGATTACACAGATTTGTCCCCTCTACTAAATCTGGATCAGGAAACCAGAGATTCTCTTCTCTGGTGGTTATCTCGGGCCCATCTGTCCAAGGGTATGACGTTTCGCAGACCAGATTGGACAATTGTAACAACAGATGCCAGCCTTCTAGGTTGGGGTGCAGTCTGGAACTCCCTGAAGGCTCAGGGTTCATGGACTCAGGAGGAGAAACTCCTCCCAATAAATATTCTGGAGTTAAGAGCAATATTCAATGCTCTTCTGGCTTGGCCTCAGCTAGCAACACTGAGGTTCATCAGATTTCAGTCGGACAACATCACGACTGTGGCTTACATCAACCATCAAGGGGTAACCAGGAGTTCCCTAGCGATGTCAGAAGTCTCCAAGATAATTCGCTGGGCATAGACTCACTCTTGCCACCTGTCCGCGATCCATATCCCAGGTGTAGAGAACTGGGAGGTGGATTTTCTAAGTCGTCAGACTTTTCATCCGGGGGAATGGGAACTCCATCCGGAGGCGTTTGCTCAATTGGTTCTCCGTTGGGGCAAACCAGAATTGGATCTCATGGCGTCTCGCCAGAACGCCAAGCTTTCTTGTTACGGATCCAGGTCCAGGGACCCAGAAGCGGCACTGATAGATGCTCTAGCAGCGCCTCGTCTGATTGCCAAAATCAAACAGGAAAGAGCATCGTGATATTGATAGCGCCTGCGTGGCCATGCAGGACCTGGTATGCAGACCTAGTGGACATGTCATCCTTTCCACCATGGACTCTGCCTCTGAGACAAGACCTTCTAATACAAGGTCCTTTCAATCATCCGAATCTACTTTCTCTGAGACTGACTGCATGGAGATTGAACGCTTGATCCTATCAAAGCGTGGCTTCTCCGAGTCAGTAATTGATACCTTAATACAGGCACGAAAGCCTGTCACCAGGAAAATTTACCACAAGATATGGCGTAAATATCTTCATTGGTGTGAATCCAAGAATTACTCCTGGAGTAGGTTTAGGATTTGTAGGATATTGTCCTTCCTCCAAGAGGGTTTGGACAAAGGATTATCAGCTAGTTCTTTAAAGGGACAGATTTCTGCTCTGTCTATTCTTTTACACAAGCATCTGGCAGAAGTTCCAGACGTTCAGGCATTTTGTCAGGCTTTAGTTAGAATTAAGCCTGTGTTTAAACCTGTTGCTCCTCCATGGAGCTTAAACTTGGTTCTTAAAGTTCTTCAAGGGGTTCCGTTTGAACCCCTTCATTCTATTGATATCAAACTTCTTTCATGGAAAGTTATTTTTCTGATGGCTATTTCCTCGGCTCGAAGAGTCTCGGAGTTATCTGCCTTACATTGTGATTCTCCTTATCTGATCTTTCATTCAGATAAAGTTGTTCTGCGTACAAAACCTGGGTTTTTACCTAAGGTGGTTTCTAACAAGAAAATCAATGAAGAGATTGTTGTTCCATCATTATGTCCTAATCCTTCTTCAAAGAAGTAACGTCTTTTGCATAATCTAGACGTAGTCCGTGCCTTGAAGTTTTACTTACAGGCTACTAAAGATTTTCGCCAAACATCTAACCTGTTTGTTGTTTACTCTGGACAGAGGAGAGGTCAGAAGGCCTCGGCAACCTCTTTCTATTTGGCTTCGGAGTATAATCCGTTTAGCCTATGAGACTGCTGGACAGCAGCCTCCTGAAAGGATTACATCTCATTCTACTAGAGCTGTGGCTTCCACCTGGGCCTTTAAAAATGAGGCCTCTGTTGAACAGATTTGCAAGGCTGCAACTTGGTCTTCCCTTCATACTTTTTCCAAATTTTACAAATTTGATACTTTTGCTTCTTCGGAGGCTGTTTTTGGGAGAAAGGTTCTACAGGCAGTGGTTCCTTCCGTTTAAGTTCCTGCCTTGTCCCTCTCATCATCCGTGTACTTTAGCTTTGGTATTGGCCCAGAGGCAGAACTTTTCTTCACTTTCTGCGATGAGATTTTTGTAAGGGAAAATGTTTCTGCAGGTCATTTTTAAATAAAATTCAATTTTAAAAATTGGACAGTTACACTAAGGCACCAGTTCAATTGTAATGTGTTGGTTAACTGAAGAATAAAGCAATTTTTAACGTTTTATAATATAGTGCAGTAGTTGAAAATTGCATTGCAAATTTTCTGCCTAAAATTTTTTTTTTTTTAACATGTCTGTTGAATAAATCCATTTCCTTTTCTCTTGGTCTAACATAGAAATGTAGTAATAAAAAAGATGCAATGCTCATACTAACGTCTTACATTCAGAATAAACAGGGAAAGGATAGGGTGCGGGTTTGAAAAAATCTGAGAGCCAGTCAACAAGCAATGCGCTGCTGCATATTTGACTGCTCAATTCAAACAGCACTTTGCTCTGGATGCGCTGTGTTAAGAAAAACTTACACAGTGCAGCCAGAGCACAGCTCAGTTTGAAGAGAACAGTCTAATGTGAAGAAGAACTACAAAGTTAAAGCACTAACAGTTCCTGTATGTGTCCTGTCCTTTCTGCAGACATGTTGCATTTTCTGCGATGACATCTCAGATCACTGTATGTTCTGCCTTGGGGGGTATTGGTATCCCACAAGTAATGGATGATCCGTGGACTGGATACACTTAACAAGAGAAAACATAATTTATGCTTACCTGATAAATTTATTTCTCTTGTAGTGTATCCAGTCCACGGCCCGCCCTGTCCTTTTCAGGCAGGTCTAAATTTTAATTAAACTACAGTCACCACTGCACCCTATAGTTTCTCCTTTCTCTGCTTGTTTCGGTCGAATGACTGGATATGGCAGTGAGGGGAGGAGCTATATAGCAGCTCTGCTGTTAGTGATCCTCTTGCAACTTCCTGTTGGGAAGGAGAATATCCCACAAGTAATGGATGATCCGTGGACTGGATACACTACAAGAGAAATACATTTATCAGGTAAGCATAAATTATGTTTTTATGACTGCTGCATCGGACGCGATCCCCTTTGCTCGTTTTCACATGCGACCTCTTCACCTTTGTATGCTGAACCAGTGGTGCAGGGATTATACAAAGATATCACAGTTAATATCTTTAAATCCGATTGTACGACACTCTCTGACGTGGTGGACAGATCACCATCGTTTAGTTCAAGGGGCTTCTTTTGTTCTTCCAACCTGGACTGTGATCTCAACAGATGCGAGTCTGACAGGTTGGGGAGCTGTATGGGGGTCTCTGACAGCGCAGGGGGTTTGGGAATCTCAGGAGGCGAGATTACCCATCAACATTTTGGAACTCCGTGCGATTTTCAGAGCTCTTCAGTCGTGGCCTCTTCTGAAGAGAGAATCGTTCATTTGTTTTCAGACGGACAATGTCACAACCGTGGCATATGTCAATCATCAAGGGGGGACTCACAGTCCTCTGGCTATGAAAGAAGTATCTCGGATACTTGCTTGGGCGGAATCCAGCTCCTGTCTAATTTCTGCGGTTCATATCCCAGGTGTAGACAATTGGGAAGCGGATTATCTCAGTCGCCAGACGTTACATCCGGGCGAATGGTCTCTTCACCCAGAGGTGTTTCTTCAGATTGTTCAAATCTGGGGTCTTCCAGAAATAGATCTGATGGCCTCTCATCTAAACAAGAAACTTCCCAGGTATCTGTCCAGATCCAGGGATCCTCAGGCGGAGGCAGTGGATGCATTGTCACTTCCTTGGAAGTATCATCCTGCCTATATCTTTCCGCCTCTGGTTCTTCTTCCAAGAGTGATCTCCAAGATTCTAAAAGAGCGTTCGTTTGTTCTGCTGGTGGCTCCAGCATGGCCTCACAGGTTTTGGTATGCGGATCTTGTTCGGATGGCTACTTGCCAACCTTGGACTCTTTCGTTAAGACCAGACCTTCTATCTCAAGGTCCTTTTTTCCATCAGGATCTCAAATCATTAAATTTGAAGGTATGGAGATTGAACGCTTGATTCTCAGTCATAGAGGTTTCTCTGACTCCGTAATTAATACTATGTTACAGGCTCGTAAATCTGTGTCTAGGAAGATATATTATCGAGTCTGGAAGACTTACATTTCTTGGTGCTCTTCTCATCATTTTTCCTGGCATTCTTTTATAATTCCTAGAATTTTACAATTTCTTCAGGATGGTCTGGATAAAGGTTTGTCTGCAAGTTCTTTTGAAAGGACAAATTTCTGCTCTTTCTGTGTTGTTTCACAGAAAGATTGCTAATCTTCCTGATATTCATTGTTTTGTACAGGCTTTGGTTCGTATAAAAACTGTCATTAAGTCAATCTCTCCTCCTTGGAGTTTGAATTTGGTTCTGGGGGCTTTACAAGCTTTTCCGTTTGAACCTATGCATTCTCTGGACATTAAATTACTTTCTTGGAAAGTTCTGTTCCTTTTGGCCATCTCTTCTGCTAGAAGAGTTTCAGAGTTATCTGCTCTTTCTTGTGAATCTCCTTTTCTGATTTTTCATCAGGATAAGGCGGTGTTGCGGACTTCATTTAAATTTTTACCTAAAGTTGTGAACTCTAACAACATTAGTAGAGAGATTGTGGTTCCTTCATTGTGTCCTAATCCTAAGAATTCTAAGGAAAGATTGTTGCATTCTTTGGATGTAGTTAGAGCTTTGAAATATTATGTTGAAGCTACTAAAGATTTCCGAAAGACTTCTAGTCTATTTGTTATCTTTTCCGGTTCCAGGAAAGGTCAGAAGGCCTCTGCCATTTCTTTGACATCTTGGTTAAAATCTTTGATTCATCATGCTTATGTCGAGTCGGGTAAAACTCCGCCTCAAAGGATTACAGCTCATTCTACTAGGTCAGTTTCTACTTCCTGGGCGTTTAGGAATGAAGCTTTGGTTGATCAGATTTGCAAAACAGCCACTTGGTCTTCTTTGCATACTTTTACTAAATTCTACCATTTTGATGTGTTTTCTTCTTCTCAAGCAGTTTTTGGTAGAAAAGTACTTCAGGCAGCTGTTTCAGTTTGATTCTTCTGCTTATAATTTCAGTTTTTTTCATTATAAGATTAAAACTTTATTTTGGGGTGTGGATTATTTTTTTCAGCGGAATTGGCTGTCTTTATTTTATCCCTCCCTCTCTAGTGACTCTTGCGTGGAAGTTCCACATCTTGGGTATTTATTATCCCATACGTCACTAGCTCATGGACTCTTGCTAATTACATGAAAGAAAACATAATTTATGTAAGAACTTACCTTATAAATTCATTTTTCATATTAGCAAGAGTCCATGAGGCCCACCCTTTTTTTGTGGTGGTTATGATTTTTTTGTATAAGCACAATTATTCCAATTCCTTGTTTATATGCTTTCGCACTTTTTTCTTATCACCCCACTTCTTGGATATTCGTTAAACTGATTTGTGGGTGTGGTGAGGCATTTTGAGGTTTGGGAAACTTTGCCCCTCCTGGTAGGAATGTATATCCCATACGTCACTAGCTCATGGACTCTTGCTAATATGAAATAAATGAATTTATCAGGTAAGTTCTTACATAAATTATGTTTTTGATGTGTAGCCCTTCCTTTCTCCTAATTGTTTATTTCTTTCATGTAATTAGCAAGAGTCCATGAGCTAGTGACGTATGGGATATACATTCCTACCAGGAGGGGCAACGTTTCCCAAACCTTAAAATGCCTATAAATACACCCTCACCACACCCACAATTCAGTTTTACAAACTTTGCCTCCCATGTAGGTGGTGAAGTAAGTTTGTGCTAGATTTCTACGTTGATATGCGCTTCGCAGCAGGCTGAAGCCTGGTTTTCCTCTGAGTGCAGTGAATGTCAGAGGGATGTGAAGCGAGTATTGCCTATTTGAATACAATGGTCTTCCTCTACGGGATCTATTTCATAGGTTCTCTGTTATCGGTCGTAGAGATTTCTTCTCCTACCTCCCTTTTCAGAATCGACGATATACTCTTATATACCATTACCTCTACTGATTCTCGTTTCAGTACTGGTTTGGCTATCTACTATATGTAGATGAGTGTCCTGGGGTAAGTAAGTCTTATTTTTTGTGACACTCTAAGCTATGGTTGGGCACTTTATATGTAAAGTTCTAAATATATGTCTTTAAACTTATATTTGCCATGATTCAGGATAATCAGTATTCCTTAAATTCAGACTGTCAGTTTCATTATTTGGGATAATGCATATGAATGAATATTTTTTCTTACCTTGAAAATTTTCAATTGACTATTTTTTCCTGCGGGCTGTTAGGCTCGCGGGGGCAGAAAATTATTAATTTTATTGCGTCGTTCTTGGCGCAAACTTTTTTTGGTGCAAAAATGTTGTAATTTCCGGCGCTGTAGTTGACTCCAGAAGTCGTATTCAGTTAAGTCATTTTTTTTTTTTGACGCATGTGTATTCAGACGATTTTTTGCGCCAAAAAATGTGGGCGTCGGTTTCGGCGTCAGAGGATGTGGTGTCATAATTGGCGCCAAAAAATATGGGCGTTGTACTTGGCACCAATAATGTGGGCGTCATATTTGGCACCAAAAATGTGGGCGTCTTTTTTGTTCCACTTTTTTCTCTCATTATTTAAGTCTCACTTTTTCATTTCTTCTGGTTACTAGAAGCTTGTTATTTTGCATTTTTTTCCCATTCCTGAAACTGTCATTTAAGGAATTTGATAATTTTGCTTTATATGTTGGTTTTTTTCTATTACATATTGCAAGATTTTTCATACACTGTTCCTGTTTCAAAACATGCTGAAGGATTCCTGTTGACTGAGCTCAGTCCTACCAAAGCTAAGTTCATTTATTTTAAATGTTATGAATGTTTATCTTTAGCTATGGTTTGTAATAAGTTATCATGATAAACTTTTACATGCAGAATCCATTAGTATTTATGCTTTATGTATTGCTATTCTTTTTACATCTTATGTACAAGATATACTTTGAAAATTTATAAGAATATTTTTCTGATTTTATGTTAAAGGCTTTGTCTGACATCGCGCCTTCTAATAAAAATTTTTATGTCTTTTTCAAACTTCTTTTTTAATTGATGAAGTTTCAAATGACCAACAACATACTGAATTATCCTTCTCTGATGATGTTTTTTCTCATTCAGAATTTTCTTCATCAGATATTGACACTAACAAATCTACTTTTTTATTTTTATTAGAGTACATTTGTTCTTTGTTGAAAAGGTGTTGATTATTTTTGATATTGAGGTAACTAGTTCTTTTTCAAGACTAGCTAACATTTTATTTCTGCTTATTTAATCTTCTGTGTTTTCAGAGCTTTTTTTCCAGTTCCTGATACTAGGGAATGGAATAGGCTGAGAATTTTCTTTTATTCCTTCTTCAAGGGTTTTAAATTATATTCTTTGCCGGCAGTTAATTTCAATTTTGAGGGTTCTCAAATTTAATGGGGCTATCTCTACTGCTAAATATGCTATTGTTTCTATAGCAAAATAGTATTTATTTTCCTTTAGATGGTTGTATCTTATTTAAGGAAAATTCTTTATTTTCAGGTACTTTTCTTGGACCTGTGATTTATTTGGATGATGTTGCAATTGCTTCATTTTTCTGTTTACTTTAAGATCAAGTATCAGATTATGATTTATTTAGCATTGTTAAAGGGACAAAATCTACTGCTCATTTGGAGTTCAGACTGGGTGCTGTTGCATTGTCTTGTTGTCTTGCATTTGTTGATTATGCAAGTCCAGTGTGTTGACTGGTCCTTTAACTTGATTAACATGCTAATAATTTCATTTGCGTCTTCATTTTATTGAATATTTTCGCAAAAAATGAGGTTTAATCTATGTCTTTAGCTGTTTTAGCTAGAAGAATTTTGTGATTTCTAAAAAATCCATATTTCTTTTTTTCCAAGATAATCAAATATTTGGTTCATAATTGGATTCAATTCTTAACTGTTACTCTGGGTTTCATGATTGAGTCCTAAGACTAAAACTTTAAGCTTATATTAGTTTAGTTGTTCTTACTAAGGAACGAAATCCTAAATTCTTACCCAAGTAACATGTTTTTAATTGGAAGTTTTTTAGTTCAAAATCAGCTCCCTAAATTTGCATGTATGTGGCAGGTTAAGACTTTTTTGAAATTTGTTTGGTTCTATTCGGTCAAAAATTCTTAGATTTTGGGTACAGGATAAGATTCAGAGTAAAACCGTCTGTGAGAAGTCTTTTTTTTTTTTTTCTCTCTATTATATTCCAGTAAGGCTAACACTTTCCTTAAGTGTGTTTCAGTCCTATATATTTTGGGTAGTGTTGAAGCGCTGCTGATCACCCGTTGGGGCTCAAGTGCTGCTCAGACCTGGAATCTTCTGGGGTATTTATTCCAGTTCCATTATTAGGAACTGGGTTTTGGGGTTTTATTCAAAACTATTCATTGTTCCAAAGATAGAAAATCTTTTGAATTATCATATAAATGTACCATCTTTTAGATTGGTGTTTATATGGTCTATTCTGCCTTTTTTGGTCAGTGATAGCATTATTTGTTTACATTAGATACAATAGATGCATCTTCGTTTTCTGTTTTCATTCAGATTATTTTTATTTTCTGAGATTCTCTTTTGTTGACAAGCATTACCAATTTGTTGCTTTTCCTTCTGGTCTAGCGACAGTACTAAGAATCTGTTCAAGGTTCTCAGTGTTCCTTATTTGGACAGTCTCGTGGTACTGGCTCAGTCTTTTCGTTCTGCGGAATCTCATACGATTCAACTTTGTTTCTTCAAGACATGGTTAGAGGATTTTTTTATCAAAAGCTCTTGATTCCTCACACAAGGGTCACCTTTTTTAGGTTTCCAGATAGTTTGTGTCAATGTCTTTGTCTCTAACAGACAAGTGACAATTTTATTGGGTTCCGTCTGTCGGAACCTTCAGTCTCTATTAATTCCTTCCGTTGCTATATATGCATGGAAGTTTTAGGTCTCATGGCTGCAGCATTGGATTCGATTCCCTTTGCTCATTTTCATAGAAAACCTTTCCAGTTTTTTATGCTGAATAATGGTGCAGGGATTCTAGGATATTACTTTTTATATCTTCGAATCCTATTATTTAACTATCTTTTGATTCGGTGGTTAAGATCACCATTATTTAGTTCTACAGGTCTCTTGCTAATCTTCCTGATATTGATTATTTTGTTCAGGTTTTGGTTCGTATTATCATTAAGCCAATTTCTCCTCCTTGGAGTCTTAATTTGGTTCTGAAGGCTTTACAGGCTCTTCTATTTGAGCATATGCTTTCTCTGGACATTAATTACTTTCATGGAAAGTATTGTTCTTTTTAGACATCTCTTCAGTCAGAACAGTTTTTGAATTATCTGTTCTTTCTTGTGAATCTCCTTTTTCTGATTTTTTTCATCAGGATAAGGTGGTTTTTGCTGTCCTCATTTCAATTTTTACCTAAAGTTGTGAATTCTAACAACATTAGGGAGGAATTATTGTCTTTTCCTTGTGTCCTAATCCTAAGACTTCTTTGGTAAGATTCTTACATTCTTTGGATATGGTAAGAGTTTTGAAATCCTATGTTGAAGCTATTCAGATTTCAGACAGACTTCTAGTCTATTTGTTATCTTTTCTGGTTTTAGGAAGGTCATTTCTTTGGCATCTTGGTTAAACTTTTGATTCATCATGTTTATTTGGAGTCGGGTTGATTCCCGCCTCAGAGGATTACGGCTCATTCTACTAGGTAAGTTTCTACTTCCTGGACTTTTTAAGAATGAAGCTTCTGTTGATCAGATTTGCAAAGCAATGACTTGGTCTTCTTTGCATACTTTTACTAAATTCTACCATTTTTATGTTTTCTCTTCTTTAGAAGCAGTTTTGATAGAATGGTACTCCAGGCAGCTGTTTCTGTTTGATTCTTCTGCTTATAATTTCAGTTTTTTTCATTATAAAAATTGAAACTTTTTGATTTGGGTAGTGGATTAATTTTTCAGCGGAAATTGGCTGTCTTTATTTTTTCCCTCCCTCTCTAGTGACTCTTGCGTGGAAGTTCCACATCTTGGGTATCTGCTATCCCATACGTCACTAGCTCATGGACTCTTGCTAATTACATGAAAGAAAACATAATTTATGTAAGAACTTACCTGATAAATTCATTTCTTTCATATTAGCAAGAGTCCATGAGGCCCACCCTTTTTGTGGTGGTTATGATTTTTTTGTATAAAGCACAATTATTCAAATTCCTTATTTTTGATGCTTTCGCTCCTTCTTATCACCCCATTTCTTGGCTATTCTGAATTGTGGGTGTGGTGAGGGGTGTATTTATAGGCATTTTAAGGTTTGGGAAACTTTGCCCCTCCTGGTAGGAATGTATATCCCAAACGTCACTAGCTCATGGACTCTTGCTAATATGAAAGAAATGAATTTATCAGGTAAGTTCTTACATAAATTATGTTTTTCTGTAGCATAGGGAACCCTCCCCCCCATTATGTGCTGCCCACGATCACCACAAGATAGAATGCCACTGTTTATATCTGTCAGTTCTTCCTTACAATATTGAAGGCAGATGCAGGTGCAAAGTAGTGACATAGTCCAGTAGGCTTATAGGGATAAGAAAACATTTTAAGGAATTAGATCAAAGGGCTACCAGGATATTGATGGCTAATTACACTGTTTTTTAGTAGTTAAAAGTTTTTGTATAGATACCTTTTTTGGCTTTTTTTTTTTATAACCTAAAAACAAAAAAAATACAAAAATAATAAATCCCATTTCTTTGATAAAGTGTTGAAAGTCCACTAGCCATTACTCCTGTAATTCAACTCCTGACCACTAGGAGGAGGCAAAGATTCCCAAAGCTCTAAAAAAACTTAATCCCTCCCACCTCTCTGGTATACTAGTCTTTTCTTTGCCTTCTCAGGAGGAATGTAAAGAATTGAGGTACTCCAAATTCTTAGTTGAGAGGGGTTCTCAGACTGATTTGAGGCCCATTTTCCCTCAGAGAGCTGCTACTGAGAGAGGGGAGATTGGAGTTTGGGGCAGTGACGGAATCACTTCTAGTGAAGGTTAGTTACAAGCTTGCCACATGTGTCACGGGACCGGTCCCTTATTATCCTTCTGTTGGATTGTCAATATTTTTCACACGTATCCTCTGCTGTGATGTAAACAGCACTAGATGGGCTCTCTACTTGAATCACGGTAGAGTGAGTGCATCTGAGGTAAGTGCAGCCATTTCTTTTGCACTCACATAGCCCATAGGCTATTAGTAGGTACCCTCAACACTAAGTACACCATAGCCATGGGACATATAATATCAGGCATTTACCACCATTTCCTTAGACTATTTTATAGACATCATAGTCTATTTTATATATTGGGAGATTTGTATTTTTTTTTGTATTTTGCACTTCGTGTTTATCCATTGCACACGCCAGTCCATGTAGTGTCAGCTGGGTTAGTGCGCTTTGTTAGGTTTTATGTCCGCTGGGATAGTATGTGTGGCGCTCTTTGGTATTGGTAGCATGCATCGGCCTTGAAAGTGTGTTCCAATTTTCTTCCTAATGGTAGAGTCCACAGCCGCATTCATTACTTATAGGAAATAAGAAACTGTCCACCAGGAGGAGGCAAAGACCCACCAGCCAAAGGCTTAAATACTCCTCCCACCTCCTCTATCTCCCAGTCATTCTTTGCCTTTTGTCCCAAGAGGTTGGCAGAGAAGTGTCAGAAGGTTTTTTCTCCTGTTAAGTGTGGTCAGTCCACGGGTCATCATTACTTCTGGGATATTAACTCCTCCCCAACAGGAAGTGCAAGAGGATCACCCAGCAGAGCTGCTATATAGCTCCTCCCCTCTACGTCACACCCAGTCATTCTCTTGCACCCAACTAATAGATAGGATGTGTGAGAGGACTGTGGTGATTATACTTAGTTTTATACCTTCAATCAAAAGTTTGTTATTTTAAAACAGCACCGGAGTGTGTTGTTCCTTCTCTGGTAGAATTTGAAGAAGAATCTACCTGAGTTTTTTGTATGATTTTAGCCGGCGTAGTTAAGATCATATTGCTGTTCTCGGCCATCTGAGGAGTGAGGTAAACTTCAGATCAGGGGACAGCGGGCAGGTTAACCTGCAAAGAGGTATGTAGCAGCACATTATTTTCTGAGAATGGAATTGACTGAGAAAATTCTGCCATACCGATATAATGTAAGCTCAGCCTTAAATGCAGTAGTAGCAACTGGTATCAGGCTGTCATGTATGTATATTTACACTTCAGTATTCTGAGGAATGGCACTTCACTGGGATAATACTGTATGCATAAGACTTTAGCCTAACTTGCAGTGACTAGCAACAGGCTTTCTAATGACATTTCATTTATTTGATGTTAAACGTTTTTGCTGGCATGTTAAATCGTTTAATTATCTGAGGTACTGGGTGAAAAATTGTTTTGGGCACTATTTTTTTCCACGTGGCAGTCGTTTTATTTAATTTAAGACAGTTTACTGATCTCCCTCACTGTTGTGTGTGAGGGGGAGGGGCCTATTTTGGCGCTTTTGCTACGCATCAGAAAATTCAGTCACAAGTCTGTTTTCTTCCCTGCATGATCCGGTTCGTCTCTACAGAGCTCAGGGGTCTTCAAAAGTTATTTTGAGGGAGGTAATCACTCACAGCAGAGCTGTGAGATTGTGATTGACTGTGATAAAAAACGTTTATATTCTGTACATTTTTTCTGCTATTCAGGGTTAGTTATCCATTGCTAATGGGGGCAATCCTTTGCTAAAATTGTGTTTTTACCGAAAAGAATTTGATGTTATAGTTTCTCCGGTTTATTTTTACTCAACTGTCATAACTTTTTTTCTGTGCTTCTTAAAGGCACAGTACGTTTTTCATATTATTTGTAAATTGCTTTGAAAAGTATTTCCAAGTTGCTAGTTTAATTGCTAGTGTGTTAAACATGTCTGACTCAGAGGAATATCTCTGTGCTATATGTGCTAAAGCCAAAGTGGAGCCCAATAGAAATTTATGTACTAATTGCATTGATGCTACTTTAAATAAAAGTCAATCTGTACAAATTGAACATCATTCACCAAACAACGAGGGGAGAGTTATGCCGACTAACTCGCCTCACGTGTCAGTACCTGCATCTCCCGCTCGGGAGGTGCGTGATATTGTAGCGCTGAGTACATCAGGGCGGCCATTACAAATCACATTACAGGATATGGCTAATGTTATGACTGAAGTTTTGGCTAAATTACCAGAACTTAGAGGTAAGCGGGATCACTCTGGGGTGAGAACAGAGTGCGCTGTTGATAATAGGGCCATGTCTGATACTGCGTCACAGTATGCTGAACATGAGGACGGAGAGCTTCAATCTGCAGGTGACGGTTCTGATCCCAATAGAATGGATTCAGACATTTCTAATTTTAAGTTTAAACTCGAAAACCTCCGTGTACTTTTAGGGGAGGTATTAGCAGCTCTGAATGATTGTAACACCGTTGCAATCCCAGAGAAATTATGTAGGCTGGATAGATACTATGCGGTACCGGCGAGTACTGACGTATTTCCTATACCTAAGAGGCTTACAGAGATAATTACTAAGGAGTGGGATAGGCCCGGTGTACCCTTTTCCCCCCCTCCTGTGTTTAGAAAAATGTTTCCAATAGACGCCACCACACGGGACTTATGGCAGACGGTCCCTAAGGTGGAGGGAGCGGTTTCTACCCTGGCTAAGCGTACCACTATCCCGGTGGAGGATAGCTGTGCCTTTTCAGATCCAATGGATAAAAAATTAGAGGGTTACCTTAAGAAAATGTTTGTTCTACAAGGTTTTATATTGCAACCCCTTGCATGTATTGCGTCTGTCTCGGCTGCGGCCGCTTTTTGGTCCGAGTCCCTGGAAGAGACTCTTGACTCAATAACTATAGATGAGATTTCAAGCAAGCTTAAAACACTTAAGCTAGCTAATTCATTTGTTTCAGATGCCGTAGTACATTTAACAAAACTTACGGCTAAGAATTCCGGATTCGCCATTCAGGCACGCAGAGCACTGTGGCTAAAATCCTGGTCAGCTGACGTTACTTCTAAATCTAAATTACTTAACATACCTTTCAAAGGGCAGACCTTATTCGGGCCCGGTTTGAAAGAAATTATCGCTGACATTACAGGAGGTAAAGCCATGCACTGCCTCAAGACAGAGCCAAACCTAAGGCTAGACAGTCTAATTTTCGTTCCTTTCGTAATTTCAAGGCAGGAGCAGCATCGACTTCCTCTGCTCCAAAACAGGAAGGAGCTGTTGCTCGCTACAGACAAGGCTGGAGACCTAACCAGTCCTGGAACAAGGGCAAGCAGGCCAGAAAACCTGCTGCTGCCCCTAAGACAGCATGAATCGAGGGCCCCCGATCCGGAAACGGATCTAGTGGGGGGCAGACTTTCTCTCTTCGTCCAGGCTTGGGCAAGAGATGTCCAGGATCCCTGGGCGTTAGAGATCATATCTCAGGGATATCTTCTGGACTTCAAATCTCCCCCAAAAGGGAGATTTCATCTGTCAAGGTTGTCAACAAACCAAATAAAGAAAGAGGCGTTTCTACGCTGTGTACAAGATCTTTTACTAATGGGAGTGATCCATCCGGTTCCGCGGTCGGAACATGGACAGGGGTTTTACTCAAATCTGTTTGTGGTTCCCAAAAAAGAGGGAACCTTCAGGCCAATCTTGGATTTAAAGATCCTAAACAAATTCCTAAGAGTTCCATCGTTCAAAATGGAAACTATTCGGACAATCCTACCCATGATCCAAAAGGGTCAGTACATGACCACAGTGGATTTAAAGGATGCTTACCTTCACATACCGATTCACAAAGATCATTACCGGTATCTAAGGTTTGCCTTCCTAGACAGGCATTACCAGTTTGTAGCTCTTCCATTCGGATTGGCTACGGCTCCAAGAATCTTCACAAAGGTTCTGGGTGCTCTTCTGGCGGTACTAAGACCGCGAGGAATTTCGGTAGCTCCGTACCTAGACGACATTCTGATACAAGCTTCAAGCTTTCAAACTGCCAAGTCTCATACAGAGTTAGTACTGGCATTTCTAAGGTCGCATGGATGGAAGGTTAACGAAAAGAAGAGTTCTCTCTTTCCACTCACAAGAGTTCCCTTCTTGGGGACTCTTATAGATTCTGTAGAAATGAAGATTTACCTGACAGAAGACAGGTTAACAAAGCTTCAAAATGCATGCCGTGTCCTTCATTCCATTCAACACCCGTCAGTAGCTCAATGCATGGAGGTGATCGGCTTAATGGTAGCGGCAATGGACATAGTACCCTTTGCACGCCTACATCTCAGACCGCTGCAATTGTGCATGCTAAGTCAGTGGAATGGGGATTACTCAGATTTGTCCCCTACTCTGAATCTGGATCAAGAGACCAGAAATTCTCTTCTATGGTGGCTTTCTCGGCCACATCTGTCCAGGGGGATGCCATTCAGCAGGCCGGATTGGACAATTGTAACAACAGACGCCAGTCTACTAGGTTGGGGCGCTGTCTGGAATTCTCTGAAGGCTCAGGGATCATGGACTCGGGAGGAGAGTCTCCTGCCTATAAACATTCTGGAATTGAGAGCAGTTCTCAATGCTCTTCTGGCTTGGCCCCAGTTAACAACTCGGGGGTTCATCAGGTTTCAGTCGGACAACATCACGACTGTAGCTTACATCAACCATCAAGGAGGGACAAGAAGCTCCCTAGCGATGATGGAAGTATCAAAGATAATTCGCTGGGCAGAGTTTCACTCTTGCCACCTGTCAGCAATCCACATCCCGGGAGTGGAGAACTGGGAGGCGGATTTCCTAAGTCGTCAGACTTTTCATCCGGGGGAGTGGGAACTTCATCCGGAGGTCTTTGCCCAAATACTTCGACGTTGGGGCAAACCAGAGATAGATCTCATGGCGTCTCGACAGAACGCCAAGCTTCCTTGTTACGGGTCCAGATCCAGGGATCCGGGAGCGGTCCTGATAGATGCTTTGACAGCACCTTGGACCTTCGGGATGGCTTATGTGTTTCCACCCTTCCCGATGCTTCCTCGATTGATTGCCAGAATAAAACAGGAGAGAGCATCAGTGATTCTAATAGCGCCTGCGTGGCCACGCAGGACCTGGTATGCAGATCTAGTGGACATGTCATCCTATCCACCATGGTCTCTGCCTCTGAGACAGGACCTTCTAATTCAGGGTCCTTTCAAACATCAAAACCTAATTTCTCTGAAGCTGACTGCATGGAAATTGAACGCTTGATTTTATCAAAGCGTGGATTTTCTGAGTCAGTAATTGATACCTTAATACAGGCTAGGAAGCCTGTTACCAGAAAGATTTACCATAAAATATGGCGTAAATACTTATATTGGTGCGAATCCAAAAGTTACTCATGGAGTAAGGTTAGGATTCCTAGGATATTGTCTTTTCTACAAGAAGGTTTAGAAAAGGGTTTATCCGCTAGTTCCTTAAAGGGACAGATTTCAGCTCTGTCCATTCTTTTACACAAACGTCTGTCAGAGGTTCCGGACGTTCAAGCTTTTTGTCAGGCTTTGGCCAGGATTAAGCCTGTGTTTAAAACTGTTGCTCCACCATGGAGTTTGAACTTAGTTCTTAATGTTTTACAGGGTGTTCCGTTTGAACCCCTTCATTCCATTGATATCAAGCTGTTATCTTGGAAAGTTCTGTTTTTAATGGCTATTTCCTCGGCTCGAAGAGTCTCTGAGTTATCTGCCTTACATTGTGATTCTCCTTATCTGATTTTTCATTCAGACAAGGTAGTTCTGCGTACTAAACCTGGGTTCTTACCTAAGGTGGTCACTAACCGAAATATCAATCAAGAGATTGTTGTTCCATCTTTGTGTCCTAATCCTTCTTCGAAGAAGGAACGTCTTCTACACAATCTAGATGTAGTCCGTGCCCTGAAATTTTATCTACAGGCAACTAAGGATTTTCGACAAACGTCTTCCCTGTTTGTCGTTTATTCTGATCAGAGGAGAGGTCAAAAAGCTTCTGCTACCTCTCTCTCTTTTTGGCTTTGTAGCATAATACGTTTAGCTTATGAGACTGCTGGACAGCAGACTCCTGAAAGAATTACAGCTCATTCTACTAGAGCTGTGGCTTCCACTTGGGCCTTTAAGAATGAGGCTTCTGTTGAACAGATTTGCAAGGCTGCAACTTGGTCTTCTCTTCATACTTTTTCCAAATTTTACAAATTTGACACTTTTGCTTCTTCGGAGGCTGTTTTTGGGAGAAAGGTTCTTCAGGCAGTGGTTCCTTCCGTATAAAGAGCCTGCCTGTCCCTCCCGTCATCCGTGTACTTTAGCTTTGGTATTGGTATCCCAGAAGTAATGATGACCCGTGGACTGACCACACTTAACAGGAGAAAACAAAATTTATGCTTACCTGATAAATTCCTTTCTCCTGTAGTGTGGTCAGTCCACGGCCCGCCCTGTTTTTATGGCAGGTCTAAATTTTTAAATTATACTCCAGTCACCACTGCACCCTTTGGCTTCTCCTTTCTCGTTGGTTCTCGGTCGAATGACTGGGTGTGACGTAGAGGGGAGGAGCTATATAGCAGCTCTGCTGGGTAATCCTCTTGCACTTCCTGTTGGGGAGGAGTTAATATCCCAGAAGTAATGATGACCCGTGGACTGACCACACTACAGGAGAAAGGAATTTATCAGGTAAGCATAAATTTTGTTTTTCTTATACTTTAATTACATTTATTTACTTTATTGTTCTGTATTGTCTCCTATGGAGGGTGCTACCCTTCGACACAAGACAGGAGTTTAAAGTAGTTCTGTCGGTCTCTCCATGTGAGGACCTGGGCGAAAGTGAGAGTCCAGAGATTCAGTGGGAGCTTCCCCTGCGACACCATCCCAACTAGTATTCACAGCTCCTTTTCAAAACTTGGCGTTGTCTAGCTTCACTACCTGCTGTCCTCTTTAAAGTCCATGGCGGAGGCGATGCTACTATTCGTCACACTTGAAGGGCCGTGTTCCTGTTCCACGGCGTGGATTCCGGTAAGATTGTTTCATTTTATTACATTGCTGTAATGTAATGTAATTTGTGATGACAGTTTAGTATGTGCCTCATTGAGGTTCCTTCTGCTTCGATCTGGGAATCAAGGGATTATCTTCCTTTTCAGGGGGATTGGTGAACGGGATTGGGTTTGTTTATCATATTTCTTATGTGATCATCCTGCTGCAGGAATTTGGGCTCTGAGGCTGAGACCTGTATCGTTTTTCTAGGCTTGACCTTGAGCTATGATTTTCCTTTTCTCAGACTTGCTAGTTCGTTCTGGGGCCTAGTTTTGCCGCCTTGTGAGTGGCGCGCTTTTTGGATTTCGTGGGGCATCTGGTAACCGTGCGTGTTTACGCTTGGGTGGGTCTTCTCTCCCTTCCGCATTCCTGACCGAGTGGCGACGGAGGAAAGAGTCTGCTCCCTAAGGCCTGGTCATAGGAGGTGGTGAGTGCCCCAGCCATCGTGGGTGTCAGGTGCCAGTTTTTTTTTCCAAAATTGCACTGTTATATTTAAAGTCTTAGCCATGGAGGATTCTAATGCAGAGACTATTTTCATATTTGATTCAGAATCGTCCTCGGATGAGGACTGTAATTTGGCCCTGTTATCGCAAGTCTGCCAATCTGGTCTCTCGTGCCTGCATGGTGTGCCGGGACCTTCTGAGCCTTCGGCTCCTGGGGGCTCTGTGCCTCAGGAGGTGCCTTCCCAACCGCACACTCCTTTTACCTTTTGTGGGTGACCCCGATGTTAATGTCTCCTTTGCACAGGGTGGATTTTTTACCCCGGAGATGGCGGGACATTTTTGTTTTAATATTTTAATGGCGTTGATTCGCCTGCAGGACCCTGAGGTTTCATTGCAGTTATGTGCTTGTCTGCCTATACCGGGTGTTCAGACCAAGAATGGCATAGTGTTTCCCCCGGGAGTGATTGTGCCCCCATGTTCTTTTCGCTACAGGATTGTGCGTCTGCGCGTCCTATTGCGGCGCCTGTTTGATTTATTGGGGGATCCTTTACTGTATCATCAGGAATCTTCTCAGAATCTTCTGTGTAGTAGACTAATGGGGTGTGTTTTTCCCCGGTCTGTCAAATGCAAGCTTTCCCAGTCGTTTTTCTGAAGGTTAAGGTCTCTGTCTGTCTGGTACTAAAGAGACATGGTTCCTTCTGGGCGGGTGCCCTTTGTTTGTTCTTTTATCCGGTCAGGATTATTTACTTTGTTCCCGGATTTTGTCCGGAGTTATTTGTGTGCTTGTTAGCGATGCACGTTTTGTCTGGCTGGTCCAGCGGGAATTGCCTGTTCAATTGCTTGTTTTTAAAAAAAAAAAAACTACACTAATACTTCATTAGACCTGAGGGTCTGGATGTTGGAAGTGCTTGGGCTTTCCCGTGGCAGTTCTGCTTCAGACATAGGGCCGGTGGTGTCTCACTGTGTACCTTTGCAGCCCCGGTGGAGGGCTGTGGTCCTTGCTACTTTGTGCGGTTCTGACATTCGAGATGCTTTTTGACTCGTTGTCATGGTCTCGTTTGTTAGATACTTGGACTCTTTAAGGGTCTGACACAAGCTTGAAGGATATGTGGTGTAGTGTTTCACTCCATGGCTCCTGCAGTAGAAGGTTGTGGGATTGATCCCAGGCGTAAAGCACCCATCTTCTGATCTGAAGTATCCTGGTGTTCGCTATCTCTCCACGGCAGTAGTCGTTTCTAAAGGGCCCTTCAGAGGTGGGTGGTTTCACTATCTTCGCCTCTGGGAGCTTTTATGCTCAGGTTATGTGGTTCTCCTTTTTGTCAGGTGCTGCCACTAGGGTTCATATGTCATTAAGTCGCCATTTTTAGGGCTTAGGACCAGGTTGACTTCTGTCCTAGGATTCTAGGGTCTGTAGGATTAAGTGTTGCGGTTTTCATCGCAGTGTCTCCTCTGCGGAGACTGTTAGTTGGATCAGACTTGGGGAGTGTTACGTTGGGATCTAGGGCTCCGGCGGGCTGGTTCCTCCTATCTCATTGTCCCTGGGTTTTTCCTTGGAATTTAGGATTGAGATTAGGATGCGTTCCTTTGTCTCTCCTTTATGGGAAGTTTGGAAGTTCCGGTTCACTACCTGGTTGTGAAGACTGGGCTTGGGATTTTTCTCCATGAGACCATGCTGTTCGCCTTATGTCCTGGTCTAATTTTCGACCATTTTCAGTGACTGCTTGTTGTTTCCCCCCCGCTTCTGTGTTTCGTCTGACGGACTGGCTTAGGGAGCTTGAGAGATTGTCTCTCAGTGGTTTCACGCAGTTAGTTGTTCTCCTATGGCTTTTGCCAGACCTCTTTGGCGGGGAGCACCCTTTGGGTTTGGGGAAGAGTAATTTTATCTTGTGTCTTCCACCGGGGGCCTTTTTTGTCTCTCTGTAGAGTGATGGGTTCTGGTGGTCCGTGGTTTTGTGGAGACGGGCTGGCCGTTGGGATTCTTATCACTCATTTCTAGGTGGCTTATCTCTGGGTTCTAGTCGTCTTTTGTTCTTAACTGTTTACTCCTCCCCGTTTTCTTGAGTGGAGGTGTGTTGTGCTGTCTTGGTTGTACAAGAGCAAGGTGGGGTATTTCCTTTCAGGGAGGGCTCTGCTGTTGCTTGAACCACTAGCTTCTCCTTTCTGTCTGGCATTTGTTACATTGACCATCTCTGGAATTGATACTTGCTGGTACGGCACCCCCAGTCTCCTGTGGTCTGGCGTGCAGGACTGGGTTTTGTTTTCTTTGGTTAGCTAGTAGGGGTTTTTCCCTTGGTGACCGGATTTTCATAGGAGTGCCCTTGGTCCCTGCTGTTTAGCCGTTTGGACACTTTGGGTTTTCTCTTATATTCTGCTGTGGTTCCTGTCATTGGGACATGGGTCAGTGTACTACTGCCCCATTGGAGTGGGCTGTATTTTTGACGACTTAGGATTTTCTTTCTTATATTAGATTTGTGTTCCCTTCGGGAATGGTTCATCGTCCCCCTATTTGGTGGAGGGGCTGCGCCTGGGCTGTTGCCTTGAGAGATGGTGTCCTTGGGGTCCGTGATCTTTTTGCGTCTATACGTGGTTTCCGTTCCGGTTTGGTGACCTGTTGGTAGATTTGCGTCAATTGGGCTGCCTTTTGTTTTTCAAAGGCTTCTTGTTCCCGGTTTTCGGACGAAACAGGGTCTTTTGTTTTGGGAATGTGTTTTTTGGGTGGTACCTTCATGTGGTCCGCCTCTTACCCTCCCATTTTGGCATTCTGTGTCCTCTTTGGCTTGGGTATAAATTTCCCATAAGTAATGAATGTGGCTGTGGACTGTTTCCCATTAGGAAGAAAAACATAAATTATGCTTACCTGATGATAATTTTCTTCCGTGGGAAAGAGTCCACAGCCCCCCGCCCGTTTTTGAGGCGTTGTGTTTTTTTTTTTTTATCTTCTGGCACCTTTTCACCTTGATGCTTCTTCCACTGTTCCTTGTTCCTCGGCTGAATGACTGGGCGATAGGGGAGGTGGGAGGAATATTTAAGCCTTTGGCTGGTGGGTCTTTGCCTCCTCCTGGTGGCCAGGTTCTTATTTCCCATAAGTAATGAATGCGGCTGTGGACTCTTTCCCACAGAAGAAAAGAAAATTATCAGGTAAGCATAATTTTAATTTTTTTAGTGCACATCGGTATTGGTAGCACCTAGCGGCTTTGGAATCATGAGTCAATTTCTAAAATATGTGGAATTGCGAGCCAATTTCAAGCATATGTTTAGGGCGTTGGCCTTATGAGTGTGCACCGAGTCTGCTCTCATCGTTGGTAATAGCGCACATCTGCTTTATATTGTATATTGCAGTAGTTAAGTATGTGCTGTTAGAATGCTTCATTGGGCAATGCTTTGCCAATTTGTATATCAATTTATGTGTTGTGCACCTGAAAAAGCATGCATTTGCTTGTTTTTTTTTTTTTTTTATTTAACCATTTTGTGTTTGCGTGTTCCCAATACCTTTGTGTATTTCCTACCATCAGACATTTTCTGTTTGGTAGTTATTAGCGCTTCAGTTCTCCTTTCAACTGTAGCTCTATTCCTGGCACTTTTAAAATTGTCACGTGCTGAGGTAAGGTATTTTCTGTTCTCACCTTTATCCTCCGTTATGTACAACATTTTTTATTTCTATTAGTTGGAACTAAATCTTTTTAACTAAGCTTACTTTTCTGCCAGTTTCTCATGTATACTCAGATTTTACTTTTACTGTCTCTGTTACACATTGCAACATCATTATTTTGCTATTCTATTTATACTAATCTGCACAGTAATGTTGCTTTATGGTACTGTATTAATTTATTATATCAGTCTGTATGCTTCATGTAGCATACTTACATTTGTCCTCACTATTTTACATGATCCTTTTAAAATTTAGATCCACTGATACAATTTTATTTTCTGCAGGTTTGTTTCCAGTTCTATTAAACCTGAATGGATCACACTCTGCATGCTAACCGTCTTATTCTGCTGTAGCCTATAAAGGAATCTGACTTCAATGTTACTGTCTTACAAGGAGTGCTGTTACTGTTATACAAGGGAGTGCTTCAGATTTTTCTCCAGGATTTGAAGGTGGATGCTCCTTTCTGTAGTAGTGGCAGCTATGCCTCCTCCAAGAATGCACTAAAATTCTACATCTAAAAGTCATCCATTATCAGGTTCTTCTGCATCTTAGAAATCAGAACTTCTGAGGATGCCCTAAAGTTTTATGTACTTTAGGCATCTAAGACCCTAAATCATCTAAGGAAAAACCATCTGCTAAGTCACAAGGGGTTCTTAAATAATTTCAGGGAGTAATCCAGGCCTGGTCTTCTCTTTTAACAGTCCTCTAAACATATTAACATGTTTCCTTTATCGACTTCTAATGTAGAACTTTGCGAAACATTTCAAATAGTGGTTGGTTTTTTTTGTTTTAGCCAAACACTTTACTACACCCTTAGTAGATAGTACATCTGCCAGGAACCCTATGGATATGAAATTAGAATCCTGTCATCAAAAGGTTTTTTCAGCAAGCATTGCTTTTGTAGCAGTTGCATCTGCTCTTTGGTGTGACAATTTGTCTTGAGCAAACAATCTCTGTGGATGAGTTTTTAAAAATAGTTTGAAACCCTTTTATTCTACTAATGCACTTATATGTGGTGGCAATGTTGACTTCATTCATTTTGCAGTGCTTATCAATAAGACTTTATGGGTTGGTATTTGCGGCAAACTGGGTGTCCAAAGAGACATTTCTTGACAAGGAGAGATAAAAAATTTATTTGGTCTTGACTTTATTATTTCCACTGTGTTTGGAGGAAAATGAACTTTCTCCTCAGGACAAAGAAATCTAAGGGAAACATAGAACATTTTCGTTCCTTTTGTCAATCTTGGAACCAATGACCTGAATCTTCCAGATCTTACTATCCGTCTCTGGCTTGCGTAGGGGGCAGACGATCTCTGTTCGCAGAGGCTTGGATGCAAGACGTACAGGATCCTTGGGTTCTGGAGGTTATCACCCAGGGTTACAGAATAGGGTTCATGACTCATCAGGCCAGGGGCAGATTCCTCCTGTCAAACCTATCCTCAAGACCAGAGAAGAGAGACACCTTCCTAGAGTGAGTGAGGGATCTCTCCTCTCTCAGAGTAATTGTTCCAGTACCTCTAGCAAAAAAGGGGTCTAGGGTACTATTTAAACCTTTTTGTGGTCCCAAAGAAGGAGGGCATGTTCCGCCCGATTCTGGACCTAAAGTGCCTAAACAAGTTTCTATCAGTTCCATTGTTCAAAATGGAGATGATCGATTCTGCCTCTAGTTCATGAGGGGCAATTTATGACAACAATAGACTTGATGGATTCTTACCTTCACGTGCCATTCCACAAGGACCACTTCAGGTTCCTAAGATTTGCTTTTCTGGACCAACACTTCCAGTTTGTGGCCCTACCGTTCAGTCTGGTGACTTCCCCAAGAGTGTTTACGAAGGTTCTGGGAGCGCTGCTCTCAGTAGCGAGAGCCAGAGGTATTGCAGTGGCTCCTTATCTGGATGATATCCTGGTTCAGGCTCCGTCCTGCAGTCTCACAGAGAACATACTCGAGGGCTCTTCTTCTTCTCCTTCGATCCCACGGATGGAAGATAAACAAGGAAAAGAGTTCTCTGGTTCCCAGCAACAGGGTGGAGTTCCTGGGTACGATAATAGATTCCATATCTATGAAGATATTCTTGACAGATCAGAGACGTTCCAAGATTGCGTCCAGCTTTCTTGTCCTTCAGACCTCCTCAAGACCATCTGTGGCCAGGTATATGGAGGTGATCAGCCTCATGGTTTCCAGCATAGATGTCATTCCTTTCGCCAGGTTCCATCTAAGACCTCTGCAGCTATGCATGTTAAGACAACGGAACGGCGATCACTCAGATCTATCCCAGCAGATTTCTCTGGACAATCGAGCAAGGAAATCCCTTTCTTGGTGGGTCCGTCCGGGACATCCTTCTTGAGACCATCCTGGGAGATTGTGACCACAGATGCAAGTCTATCGGGATGGGGGAGCAGTTTGGGGTGCCAGAAAGGCACAGGGCAGGTGGACTCAAAAGGAGTTGACCTTACCGATAAATATCTTGGAACTACGAGCAATATTTCTTGCTCTGAGGGCTTGGCCCCTCTTGGGGTTGTCCTGTTGCATCAGATTCCAGTCGGACAACATTACCTCGGTGGCATACATAAACCATCAGGGGGGAACGAGAAGCTCCCTTGCTATGAGGGAGGTGTCTTGGATTCTGGAATGGGCGAAGACCCACAACTGCCTGCTCTCATCGATCCACATTCCGGAATTTGGACAACTGGGAAGCGGATTTCCTCAGCAGACAATCTTTTCATCCAGGGGAATGGGCTCTACATCCCGAGGTGTTTGCGGAGATCTGCAACAGATGAAGGACGCCAGAGATCGATCTCATTACGTCCAGACTCAACTTCAAGCTACCCAGATAAGGGTCGCAGTCCAGGGATCCCCAGGCAGAGCTGATAGATTTCTTAGCGGTACCTTACATTTTTTCCCCTGTTGCCACTTCTTCCTCAAGTGGTGGCCCGCATCAAACAGGAGCAAGCTTCAACCTTTCTGATTTCTCCGTTCTGGCCACGGAGGATATGGTTTACGGATCTGGTGGGGATGTCGTCATCTCCTCCATGGAGGTTACCCTGTGGCAGAGATTCTCTGAGACTGACTGCGTGGAGATTGAACGCCTAGTCTTGGCCAAGAGAGGGTTCTCCGAAAAAGGGATTGATTCTCTCAGGCCAGGAAATAGGTCACTCATAGCATCTATCATAGGGTGTGGAGGACCTATTTATCCTGGTGTGAGGAACGTGGATATCCCTGGCACAAGGTTAGGGTGTCCAGGATTCTGGCTTTTCTCCAAGATGGTCAGGATAAGTGTCTTGCCGCCAGTTCCTTAAAGGACAGATTTTGGCCTTATCGGTTCTGTTACACAAGAAGCTAGCGGAGCTTCCTAATATTCAGTCCTTTGTTCAGGCTTTGTCCAGAATCAGACCGGTATTTAGAACTTGTGCTCCTCCTTGGTTCTTAAATTTGGTTCTTAAGGTTTTGCAGAGGGCTCCGTTTGAGCCTATGCATGCGCTTGACATTAAGATTCTTTCCTGGAAGGTTCTTTTTCTTCTGGCTATTGCTTCGGCTCGCAGAGTCTCTGAGTTAGCGGCCTTGCAATGTGAGCCCCTCCTTACCTGTTCCTGTTACCTCAGGAAATAGTAGTTCTTTACTTGTGTCCTAACTTTTCCTTGTCTAAGGAAAGGTTAGTTCATAAATTGGATATAGTTCGAGCCTTGAAGTTTTATCTTCAGGCCACAAAGGATTTCAGACAGACTTAGTCTTTATTTGTTGTGTATTCAGGGAAGCATAGGGGGCAGGGGGCCTCTTCCACTTCACTGTCTTTTTGGTTGAGGAGCGTTATCCGTTTGGCCTATGAGACAGCGGGACATAAGCCTCCTCAGAGCTAGTGCTGTGGCCTGTTCTTGGGCCTTTAAGAATGAGACTCTGTGGAGCAGATTTGTACTTGGTTCCCTTTACATACTTTTGCAAAATTTTACAAATTCAATGTTTTTGCTTCGGCGGAAGCTGTTTTTGAGAGAGAGGTTCTGCAGGCTGTGGTGCCCTCATTATAGGGTCCGCCTCCTTTTACCCTCCTGTTTTGTTCATTCAGTGTCCTCTAGAGCTTGGGTATTCCCACAAGTAATGAATGAAGCAGTGGAATCTCCTCCCATGGAAAACATAAATTATGCTTACCTGATAATTTCATTTCCATCTGTGGGAGGAGATTCCACTGCCCCCGTCCGTTTTCTCCAGTGGGCGGACCTAAATTTAATTTTATTCTTCTGGCACTATTTATACCCTGATATTTCTCCTACTGTTCCTTGTTCTCTTGTCAGAATGACTGGGGGATGAGAGGAGTGGGGGAGGTATTTAAGCCTTTGGCTGGGGTGTCTTTGCTTCCTCCTGGTGGCCAGGTTCTTAATGCCCACAAGTAATGAATGAAGCAGTGGATTCTCCTCCCACAGATGGAAATTAAATTATCAGGTAAGCATAATTTATGTTTTTCAGAAAGCCTGGTTGCAATTTGTCCTAATTCTCTGAGTTCTAGACTTAGTTTCCCAGAATTACTAAATGGGTTTCATACCAAGGCCTTCTTCAGGAAATTATATTCTCTTGTGTTCTAAAAAACTTTCTAATATGCCATTATTGTATATAGTTCAAGATTTTGAAGAAGGCCAAGGATTTTATTCCATTTTTTTTATTATTCCCAAGAAAGAGGACATTTTTGCACCTATTCTGGTTTTAATCACTTTTAACAGTCTACAAGTAATAAAAAATGGCAATTCTTCCCTTTGTGCAAAGGAGTCAGTTTGTCCACATTAATTTTGAAGGATGACTGCCTTCCTATTTCTAGACCATTTGGTCGGTCTACAGCTCCTTGAATTTTATCTAGGTTCTGGGAACTTTCTTGGTTGTAATAAGATCCCAAGTATTTGTGTGGCTCCATCCTTGGAGGGTAATAATGGTTTAGGATTCTTTACCTCCAACTGTATTTTATTCCAACAGTTTGCTGTTGTATCTCTGCTGAAATGGTTGGAGAATTATTTTCAGACTTCTTTTTCATTTCTCAAGAGTCTCTCTTCTAGGAGTCATAGACTCTGACTATGCAACTTTATTTATTAGTTCTTTTGGGTTCGAAATTACAGTAAATTTGCGCACAGATGTTTAACTTGTATATAGTTCTATGCATGGAAGTGTTAGGTCTAATGATTGCAACATCAGATGCTCTTACTTGTGCTTGTTTTCCTAGGAGTCCTTTCAATTATGCATGATACAGCAATGGTGAAAAACCTGCTCTCATCTATCTCATATAATCCTATTGGATTCTTCAGTGAGGCAATCTCTCCTGGTGGATAGATTTGCAATGCATTTATCTGAAGGCGTCCTTTATTTCCCCATATTGGAGTATAATGTCTACAGATTCTAATTTCCTATATTGGGGTTAAGTCTGGGGGTCCAGGAGAGCATAGGGAGTTTGGTTTCCTCAGGAGGCGAGGTTACCATAAAATATTTGGGAACTCAGTGCCATCGTAAGGCCCATTCACAGCTGGCCTCTTTTGAAAAGAGAAACTTATCTGAGCATGCACATGTCTCTAGCCATCTGGCAGCAATGTTTGCAACATTATTTATAGCAAGGTTATACATAGTTTCAAACACTGTTGACATAGACTGTTAAAGGGACAGTAAACACCAGAATTATTGTGGTTTAAAAATGTAGATAATCCCTTTATTACCCATTCCCCAGTTTTGCATAACCATCACAGTTATATAAATACACTTTTTACCTCTGTGATTACCTTGTATCTAAGCCTCTGCAAACTGCCCCCTTATTTCAGTTCTTTTGACAGACTAGCATTTTTAGCCAATCAGTGGTGACTCCTAGGAGCTTCACGTGCCTGAGCTCAATGTTATCTATGTGAAACACATGAACTAACGCCCTCTAGTGGTGAAAAACTGTCAAAATGCTTTCAGATTAGAGGCGGCCTTCAAGGTCTAAGAAATTAGCACATGAAACTCCTAAGTTTAGCTTTCAACTAAGAATACCAATAGAACAAAGCAAAATTGGTAATAAAAGCAAATGGGAAAGTTGTTTAAAATTACATGCCCTATTTAAATCATGAAAGTTTTATTTTTACTTGACTGTCCCTTTAAAGAAACATGCACACTCCTGAGCACCTGTCAGCTTAAATAAGTTTACTCTAAACAAAAGGATATCAAGAGACAAAACCAATTTTATAATACTGTAATAGTAAATTGGAAAGTTATTTAAAATTCATGGCCTATCCGAATCCCTAAAGTTTTAATTTTCATTTTACTGTCTCTTTAAGGAACACCCACCAATTGCAGCCAAGAGCACAGCGCTGTTTGAAGAAAACAGTCTAATGTTGAGCAGGGCGGCAACGGGAAAGCGCTAACTGTTCCTGCAGACATTCTGCATGCTTACAGTCTCATTGGCCATGGGAGTGACTGTCACATATTTCAACGCATTGATTGTGCTCAGGTTTCTAACTTCTTTGATAATTTTTATCACTTAAAGCAGGGGTCGACAAATCTGTTTAAAATTTAGGAGCCAGTAAAAATATTTAGGAGCCAGACAGTGGTATTTCTATATAGCTACATCGAGAATAACCAACATTTTAAGAGCCAGTGACTCCCTGGTTTTATGGAGCCCTGACTTAAAGGAAAAGCTATTTTTAACATATGTGTAGTATGTATATATACGTAGCTAAGGAAAGCATTGTGCTGTGCTTTAAAATTTGAGTGTAATGGCCATTTAATTGGAAGCCAGTTGGGTAATTTTGGTCTCTTTGTGTATCGCAGAGTAGAACAAGGGAGGAATTTGAAAGAGTAAAAATTGACTTGAGCAGATGCAGTTAGAAAAGTTTTATAGTGGAGAGAACAGGAAGACCAGAGAGCAATTCAGTAATATGGAAAGTATTTTTTTTTAAATGCTTGCTCACCTCCCGGATTGAAGGATATATATATATGTGTGTGCGTATACAGTATGTGTGTGTGTGTATATGTGTGTGTGTGTGTGTGTATATATATATATATATATATATATATATATATATATATATATATATATATATATATATATATATATATATATATATATATATATATATATATATATATATATATATATATATTTCTTTCATGTAATTAGCAAGAGTCCATGAGCTAGTGACGTATGGGATATACATTCCTACCAGGAGGGGCAAAGTTTCCCAAACCTCAAAATGCCTATAAATACACCCCTCACCACACCCACAAATCAGTTTTACAAACTTTGCCTCCTATGGAGGTGGTGAAGTAAGTTTGTGCTAGATTCTACGTTGATATGCGCTCCGCAGCAGGTTGGAGCCCGGTTTTCCTCTCAGCGTGCAGTGAATGTCAGAGGGATGTGAGGAGAGTATTGCCTATTTGAATGCAGTGATCTCCTTCTACGGGGTCTATTTCATAGGTTCTCTGTTATCGGTCGTAGAGATTCATCTCTTACCTCCCTTTTCAGATCGACGATATACTCTTATATATACCATTTCCTCTACTGATTCTCGTTTCAGTACTGGTTTGGCTTTCTACTACATGTAGATGAGTGTCCTGGGGTAAGTAAGTCTTATTTTCTGTGACACTCTAAGCTATGGTTGGGCACTTTTATATAAAGTTCTAAATATATGTATTCAAACATTTATTTGCCTTGACTCAGGATGTTCAACATTCCTTATTTCAGACAGTCAGTTTCATATTTGGGATATTGCATATGAATCAATCAATTTTTTTCTTACCTTAAAAATTTGACTTTTTCCCTGTGGGCTGTTAGGCTCGCGGGGGCTGAAAATGCTTCATTTCTTCTGTTATGTGTGATCAGTCCACGGGTCATCATTACTTCTGGGATATAAACTCCTCCCCAACAGGAAATGCAAGAGGATTCACCCAGCAGAGCTGCATATAGCTCCTCCCCTCTACGTCACTCCCAGTCATTCTCTTGCACCCAGCAACTAGATAGGATGTGTGAGAGGACTATGGTGATTATACTTAGTTTTTATAACTTCAATCAAAAGTTTGTTATTTTACAATAGCACCGGAGCGTGTTATTGCCTCTCTGGCAGAGTTTGAAGAAGAATCTACCAGAGTTTTTACTATGATTTTAACCGGAGTAGTTAAGATCATATTGCTGTTTCTCGGCCATCTGAGGGAGGTAAAAGCTTCAGATCAGGGGACAGCGGGCAGATGAATCTGCATTGAGGTATGTAGCAGTTTTTATTTTCTGAATGGAATTGATGAGAAAATCCTGCCATACCGTTATAATGACATGTATGTATACTCTACACTTCAGTATTCTGGGGATGGTATTTCACCGGAATTACTCTGTTAAAAGTACATTAAACCTTTTAATAGGTATTTATTATGTTAAACGTTTTTGCTGGAATGTAGAATCGTTTGCATTTTCTGAGGTACTGAGTGAATAAATATTTGGGCATTATTTTTCCACTTGGCAGTTGCTTGTTTTAATTGTGACAGTTTCGTTTTTCTCTCACTGCTGTGTGTGAGGGGGAGGGGCCGTTTTTGGCGCTCTTTGCTACGCATCAAAAAATTCCAGTCAGTTACTCTTGTATTTCCTGCATGATCCGGTTCATCTCTAACAGATCTCAGGGGTCTTCAAACTTCTTTGGAGGGAGGTAGATTCTCTCAGCAGAGCTGTGAGACTTATATATTGACTGTGATTAAAAACGTTGCTCTGTAATTTTTATGTTTCAAATTTAATTATTGTTACTTTACTAATGGGAACAAACCTTTGCTAAAAGTTGTGTTGTTTTTAAGGATTGATGCTATAACTGTTTTTCAGTTCATTATTTCAACTGTCATTTAATCGTTTAGTGCTTCTTTGAGGCACAGTACGTTTTTGTTAAATAAGATTGTAACCAAGTTGCAAGTTTATTGCTAGTGTGTTAAACATGTCTGATTCAGAGGAAGATATCTGTGTCATTTGTTCCAATGCCAAGGTGGAGCCCAATAGAAATTTATGTACTAACTGTATTGATGCTACTTTAAATAAGAGCCAATCTGTACAAATTGAACAAATTTCACCAAACAGCGAGGGGAGAGTTATGCCGACTAACTCGCCTCACGTGTCAGTACCTGCATCTCCCGCCCGGGAGGTGCGTGATATTATGGCGCCTAGTACATCTGGGCGGCCATTACAGATAACATTACAAGATATGGCTACTGTTATGACTGAAGTTTTGGCTAAATTACCAGAACTAAGAGGCAAGCGTGATCACTCTGGGGTGAGAACAGAGTGCGCTGATAATACTAGGGCCATGTCTGATACTGCGTCACAGCTTGCAGAACATGAGGACGGAGAGCTTCATTCTGTGGGTGATGGTTCTGATCCAAACAGATTGGATTCAGATATTTCAAATTTTAAATTTAAATTGGAGAACCTCCGTGTATTACTAGGGGAGGTTTTAGCGGCTCTTAATGATTGTAACACTGTTGCAATACCAGAAAAATTGTGTAGGTTGGATAAATACTTTGCGGTACCGGCGAGTACTGACGTTTTTCCTATACCTAAGAGACTAACTGAAATTGTTACTAAGGAGTGGGATAGACCCGGTGTGCCGTTCTCACCCCCTCCAATATTTAGAAAGATGTTTCCAATAGACGCCACCACACGGGACTTATGGCAAACGGTCCCTAAGGTGGAGGGAGCAGTTTCTACTTTAGCTAAGCGTACCACTATCCCGGTGGAGGATAGCTGTGCTTTTTCAGATCCAATGGATTAAAAATTAGAGGGTTACCTTAAGAAAATGTTTGTTCAACAAGGTTTTATATTGCAACCCCTTGCATGCATCGCGCCGATTACGGCTGCGGCAGCATTTTGGATTGAGTCTCTGGAAGAGAACCTTAGTTCAGCTACGCTGGACGACATTACGGACAGGCTTAGAGTCCTTAAACTAGCTAATTCATTCATTTCGGAGGCCGTAGTACATTTAACCAAACTTACGGCTAAGAACTCAGGATTCGCCATTCAGGCACGTAGGGCGCTGTGGCTAAAATCCTGGTCAGCTGATGTAACTTCTAAGTCCAAATTACTTAATATACCTTTCAAGGGGCAAACTTTATTTGGGCCCGGTTTGAAAGAAATTATCGCTGACATTACAGGAGGTAAGGGCCACGCCCTGCCTCAAGACAAAGCCAAAGCTAAGGCTAGACAGTCTAATTTTCATCCCTTTCGGAATTTCAAAGCAGGAGCAGCATCAACTTCCACTGCACCAAAACAGGAAGGAGCTGTTGCTCGTTACAGACAAGGCTGGAAACCTAACCAGTCCTGGAACAAGGGCAAGCAGGCCAGGAAACCTGCTGCTGCCCCAAAGACAGCATGAACCGAGGGCCCCCGATCCGGGACCGGATCTAGTGGGGGGCAGACTCTCTCTCTTCGCCCAGGCTTGGGCAAGAGATGTTCAGGATCCCTGGGCGCTAGAGATCATATCTCAGGGATACCTTCTAGACTTCAAATTCTCTCCCCCAAGAGGGAGATTTCATCTGTCAAGGTTGTCAACAAACCAGATAAAGAAAGAAGCGTTTCTACGCTGTGTACAAGATCTGTTATTAATGGGAGTGATCCATCCGGTTCCGCGGTCGGAACAAGGACAAGGGTTTTACTCAAACCTGTTTGTGGTTCCCAAAAAAGAGGGAACTTTCAGGCCAATCTTGGATTTAAAGATCCTAAACAAATTCCTAAGAGTTCCATTGTTCAAAATGGAAACTATTCGGACAATCTTACCCATGATCCAAAAGGGTCAGTACATGACCACAGTGGATTTAAAGGATGCTTACCTTCACATTCCGATTCACAAAGATCATTACCGGTATCTAAGGTTTGCCTTCTTAGACAGGCATTACCAGTTTGTAGCTCTTCCATTCGGATTGGCTACGGCTCCAAGAATCTTCACAAAGGTTCTGGGTGCCCTTCTGGCGGTACTAAGACCGCGAGGAATTTCGGTAGCTCCGTACCTAGACGACATTCTGATACAAGCTTCAAGCTTTCAAACTGCCAAGTCTCATACAGAGTTAGTTCTGGCATTTCTAAGGTCGCATGGATGGAAAGTGAACGAAAAGAAGAGTTCTCTTTTTCCTCTCACAAGAGTTCCATTCTTGGGGACTCTTATAGATTCTGTAGAAATGAAGATTTATCTGACAGAAGACAGATTAACAAAGCTTCTAAATGCATGCCGTGTCCTTCATTCCATTCAACTCCCGTCAGTAGCTCAATGCATGGAGGTGATCGGCTTAATGGTAGCAGCAATGGACATAGTACCCTTTGCACGTCTACATCTCAGACCGCTGCAATTGTGCATGCTGAGTCAGTGGAATGGGGATTACTCAGACTTGTCCCCTACTCTGAATCTGGATCAAGAGACCAGAAACTCTCTTCTATGGTGGCTTTCTCGGCCACATCTGTCCAGGGGGATGCCATTCAGCAGGCCGGACTGGAAAATTGTAACAACAGACGCCAGCCTACTAGGTTGGGGCGCTGTCTGGAATTCTCTGAAGGCTCAGGGACAATGGAATCAGGAGGAAAGTCTCCTGCCAATAAACATTCTGGAATTAAGAGCAGTTCTCCATGCCCTTCTGGCTTGGCCCCAGTTAAAAACTCGGGGGTTCATCAGGTTTCAGTCGGACAACATCACGACTGTAGCTTACATCAACCATCAAGGAGGGACAAGAAGCTCCCTAGCAATGATGGAAGTATCAAAGATAATTCGCTGGGCAGAGTCTCACTCTTGCCACCTGTCAGCAATCCACATCCCGGGAGTGGAGAACTGGGAGGCGGATTTCTTGAGTCGCCAGACTTTTCATCCGGGGGAGTGGGAACTTCATCCGGAGGTCTTTGCCCAAATACTTCGACGTTGGGGCAAACCAGAGATAGATCTCATGGCGTCTCGCCAGAACGCCAAACTTCCTCGCTACGGGTCCAGATCCAGGGATCCGGGAGCGGTGCTGATAGATGCCTTGACAGCACCTTGGAACTTCGGGATGGCTTATGTGTTTCCACCCTTCCCGCTGCTTCCTTGATTGATTGCCAAAATCAAACAGGAGAGAGCATCAGTGATTCTAATAGCGCCTGCATGGCCACGCAGGACTTGGTATGCAGATCTAGTGGACATGTCATCCTGTCCGCCTTGGTCTCTACCTCTAAGACAGGACCTTCTGATACAGGGTCCATTCAAACATCAAAATCTAACTTCTCTGAAGCTGACTGCTTGGAAATTGAACACTTGATTTTATCAAAACGTGGTTTTTCTGAGTCGGTTATTGATACCCTGATACAGGCTAGGAAGCCTGTTACCAGAAGGATTTACCATAAGATATGGCGTAAATACCTATACTGGTGCGAATCCAAAGGTTACTCCTGGAGTAAGGTTAGGATTCCTAGGATATTGCCCTTTCTACAAGAAGGTTTAGAAAAGGGTTTATCGGCTAGCTCATTAAAGGGACAGATCTCAGCTCTGTCCATCTTGTTACACAGGCGTCTGTCAGAAAATCCAGACGTCCAGGCCTTTTGTCAGGCTTTAGCTAGGATCAAGCCTGTGTTTAAAACTGTTGCTCTGCCATGGAGTTTAAACTTAGTTCTTAACGTTTTACAGGGTGTTCCGTTTGAACCCCTTCATTCCATTGATATAAAATTGTTATCTTGGAAAGTTCTGTTTTTAATGGCTATTTCCTCGGCTCGAAGAGTCTCTGAGTTATCAGCCTTACATTGTGATTCTCCTTATCTGATTTTTCACTCAGACAAGGTAGTTCTGCGTACTAAACCTGGGTTCTTACCTAAGGTAGTCACTAACAGGAATATCAATCAAGAGATTGTTGTTCCATCCTTGTGTCCAAATCCTTCTTCAAAGAAGGAACGTCTTCTACACAATCTGGATGTAGTTCGTGCCCTCAAGTTCTACTTGCAGGCAACTAAGGATTTTCGACAAACGTCTTCCCTGTTTGTCGTGTACTCTGGTCAGAGGAGAGGTCATAAGGCTTCGGCTACCTCTCTCTCCTTCTGGCTTCGTAGCATAATTCGTTTAGCCTATGAGACTGCTGGACAGCAGCCTCCTGAAAGAATTACAGCTCATTCTACTAGAGCTGTGGCTTCCACTTGGGCCTTTAAGAATGAGGCCTCTGTTGAACAGATTTGCAAGGCTGCAACTTGGTCTTCGCTTCATACTTTTTCCAAATTTTACAAATTTGACACTTTTGCTTCTTCGGAGGCTATTTTTGGGAGAAAGGTTCTTCAGGCAGTGGTTCCTTCTGTATAATGAGCCTGCCTATCCCTCCCGTCATCCGTGTACTTTTGCTTTGGTATTGGTATCCCAGAAGTAATGATGACCCGTGGACTGATCACACATAACAGAAGAAAACATAATTTATGCTTACCTGATAAATTCCTTTCTTCTGTTGTGTGATCAGTCCACGGCCCGCCCTGTTTTAAGGCAGGTAAATATCTTTTAAATTATACTCCAGTCACCACTTCACCCTTGGTTTCTCCTTTCTCGTTGATTCTTGGTCGAATGACTGGGAGTGACGTAGAGGGGAGGAGCTATATGCAGCTCTGCTGGGTGAATCCTCTTGCATTTCCTGTTGGGGAGGAGTTTATATCCCAGAAGTAATGATGACCCGTGGACTGATCACACAACAGAAGAAAGGAATTTATCAGGTAAGCATAAATTATGTTTTTATTGCGTCATTCTTGGCGCGGACTTTTTTGGCGCAAATTTTTTTTTTCTGTTTTCGGCGTCATACGTGTCGCCGGAAGTTGCGTCATTTTTTACGTTCTTTTGCGACAAAAGTGTCGGCGTTCCGGATGTGGCGTCATTTTTGGCGCCAAAAGCATTTAGGCGCCAAATAATGTGGGCGTCCTTTTTGGCGCTAAAAAAATATGGGCGTCGCTATTGTCTCCACATTATTTAAGTCTCATTTTTTATTGCTTCTGGTTGCTAGAAGCTTGTTCACTGGCATTTTTTCCCCATTCCTGAAACTGTCATTTAAGGAATTTGATCAATTTTGCTTTATATGTTGGTTTTTTCCTATTACATATTGCAAGATGTCCCACGTTGAAACTGAGTCAGAAGATACTTCTGGAAAATCGCTACCTGGGGCTGGAGCTACCAAAGCTAAGTGTATCTACTGTAAACATATGGTATCTGTTCCTCCAGCTGTTGTTTGTACTGTTTTGTCATGACAAACTGTTAATGCAGATAATATTTCCTTTAGTACTGTTACATTACCTGTTGCTGTTCTGTCATCATCTAATACTCAGAGTGTTCCTGATAACATAAGAGATTTTGTTTCTAAATCCATTAAGAAGGCTATGTCTGTTATTTCTCCTTCTAGTAAACGTAAAAAGTCTTTTAAAACTTCTCATTTTTCAGATGAATTTTTAAATGAACATCATCATTCTGATTCTGATAATGGTTCTTCTGGTTCAGAGGATTCTGTCTCAGAGGTTGATGCTGATAAATCTTCATATTTATTTAAAATGAAATTTATTCGTTCTTTATTTAAAGAAGTCCTAATTGCATTAGAAATTGAGGATTCTGGTCCTCTTGATAATAAATCTAAACGTTTAGATAAGGTTTTTAAATCTCCTGTAGTTATTCCAGAAGTTTTTCCTGTCCCTAGTGCTATTTCTGAAGTAATTTCCAGGGAATGGAATAATTTGGGTAATTCATTTACTCCTTCTAAACGTTTTAAGCAATTATATCCTGTGCCATCTGACAGATTAGAGTTTTGGGACAAAATCCCTAAAGTTGATGGGGCTGTCTCTACTCTTGTTAAGCGTACTACTATTCCTACGGCAGATGGTACTTCCTTAAGGATCCTTTAGATAGGAAAATTGAATCCTTTCTAAGAAAAGCTTACTTGTGTTCAGGTAATCTTCTTAGACCTGCTATATCTTTAGCGGATGTTGCTGCAGCTTCATCTTTTGGTTAGAAGCTTTAGCGCAACAAGTAACAGATCATAATTCTCATAGCATTTTTATTCTTCAACATGCTAATAATTTTATTTGTAATGCCATCTTTGATATCATTAGAGTTGATGTCAGGTATATGTCTCTAGCTAATTTAGCTAGAAGAGCTTTATGGCTTAAAACTTGGAATGCTGTTATGTCTTCTAAGTCTACTCTGCTTTCCCTTTCTTTCCAGGGTAATAATCGTTTTCGTTCCTTTTGTCACAACAAGGAACAAAATCGTGATCCTTCATCCTCAGGAGCGGTATCAGTTTGGAAACCATCTCCAGTCTGGAATAAATCCAAGCCTTTTAGGAAATCAAAGCCAGCTCCTAAGTCCACATGAAGGTGCAGCCCTCATTCCAGCTCAGCTGGTAGGGGGCAGATTACGTTTTTTTCTAAGAAATTTGGATCAATTCCGTTCACAATCTTTGGTTTCAGAACATTGTTTCAGAAGGGTACAGAATTGGCTTCAAGATAAGGCCTCCTGCAAAGAGATTTTTTCTTTCCCGTGTCCCAGTAAACCCAGCGAAGGCTCAAGCATTTCTGAAATGTGTTTCAGATCTGGAGTTGACTGGAGTAATTTTGCCAGTTCCAGTTCTGGAACAGGGACTGGGGTTTTATTCAAATCTCTTCATTGTACCAAAGAAGGAAAATTCCTTCAAACCAGTTCTGGATCTAAAAATATTGAATCGTTATGTAAGGATACCAACATTCAAAATGGTAACTGTAAGGACTATCCTGCCTTTTGTTCAACAAGGGCATTATATGTCTACTATAGATTTACAGGATGCATATCTGCATATTCCGATTCATCCAGATCAGTTTCTGAGATTCTCTTTCCTAGACAAGCATTACCAGTTTGTGGCTCTGCCGTTTGGCCTAGCTACAGCTCCAAGAATTTTTTACGAAGGTTCTCGGTGCCCTTCTGTCTGTAATCAGAGAACAGGGTATTGTGGTATTCCTTATTTGGACGATATCTTGGTACTTGCTCAGTCTTCACATTTAGCAGAATCTCATTCGAATTGACTTGTGTTGTTTCTTCAACATCATGGTTGGAGGATCAATTTACCAAAAAGTTCATTGATTCCTCAGACTTAGGTAACCTTTTTAGGTTTTCAGATAGATTCAGTATCCATGACTCTGTCTTTGATAGACATGAGACGTCTAAAGTTGTTATCAGCTTGTCGAAACCTTCAGTCACAATCTTTCCCTTCGGTAGCCTTATGCATGGAAATTCTAGGTCTTATGACTGCGGCATCGGACGCAATCCCCTTTGCTCGTTTTCACATGCGGCCTCTTCAGCTCTGTATGCTGAACCAGTGGTGCAGGGATTACACAGATATCTCAATTAATATCTTTAAAACCGATTGTACGACACTCTCTGACCTGGTGGACAGATCACCATCGTTTAGTTCAGGGGGCTTCTTTTGTTCTTCCGACCTGGACTGTAATTTCAACAGATGCAAGTCCTACAGGTTGGGGAGCTGTGTGGGGGTCTCTGACAGCACAAGGGGTTTGGGAATCTCAGGAGGTGAGATTACCGATCAATATTTTGGAACTCCGTGCAATTTTCAGAGCTCTTCAGTCTTGGCCTCTTCTAAGGGAGAATCGTTCATTTGTTTTCAGACAGACAATGTCACAACTGTGGCATACATCAATCATCAAGGAGGGACTCACAGTCCTCTGGCTATGAAAGAAGTATCTCGAATTCTGGTATGGGCGGAATCCAGCTCCTGTCTAGTTTCTGCGGTTCATATCCCAGGTATAGACAATTGGGAAGCGGATTATCTCAGTCGCCACACGTTTCATCAGGGTGAATGGTCTCTTCTCGCAGAGGTATTTCTTCAGATTGTTCAAATATGGGGTCTTCCAGAAATAGATCTGATGGCTTCTCATCTAAACAAGAAACTTCCCAGGTATCTGTCCAGATCCAGGGATCCTCAAGCGGAAGCAGTGGATGCGTTGTCACTTCTTTGGAAGTATCTTCCTGCCTATATCTTTCCGCCTCTAGTTCTTCTTCCAAGAGTAATCTCCAAGATTCTGAAGGAATGCTCATTTGTTCTGCTGGTGGCTCCAGCATGGCCTCTCAGGTTTTTGGTATGCGGATCCTGTCCGGATGGCCTCTTGCCAACCGTGGACTCTTCCGTTAAGACCAGACCTTCTGTCACAAGGTCCTTTTTTTCCATCAGGATCTCAAATCCTTAAATTTAAAGGTATGGAGATTGAACGCTTGATTCTTAGTCAAAGAGGTTTCTCTGACTCTGTGATTAATACTATGTTACAGGCTCGTAAATCCGTATCTAGGGAGATATATTATAGAGTCTGGAAGACTTATATTTCTTGGTGTCTTTCTCATCATTTTTCCTGGCATTCTTTTAGAATTCCGAGAATTTTACAGTTTCTTCAGGATGGTTTGGATAAAGGTTTGTCTGCAAGTTCCTTGAAAAGACAAATCTCTGCTCTTTCTGTTCTTTTTCACAGAAAGATTGTTAATCTTCCTGATATTCATTGTTTTGTACAAGCTTTGTTTCGTATAAAACCTGTCATTAAGTCAATTTCTCCTCCTTGGAGTTTGAATTTGGTTCTGGGGGCTCTTCAAGCTCCTCCGTTTGAACCTATGCATTCTTTGGACGTTAAATTACTTTCTTGAAAAGTTTTGTTCCTTTTGGCCATCTCTTCTGCCAGAAGAGTTTCTGAATTATCTGCTCTTTTTTGTGAGTCTCCTTTTCTGTTTTTTCATCAGGATAAGGCGGTGTTGCGAACTTCTTTTAAATTTTTACCTAAGGTTGTGAATTCTAACAACATTAGTAGAGAAATTGTGGTTCCTTCATTATGTCCTAATCCTAAGAATTCTAAGGAGAAATCATTGCTTTCTTTGGATGTAGTTAGAGCTTTGAAATATTATGTTGAAACTACTAAGAATTTCCGAAAGACTTCTAGTCTATTTGTTATCTTTTCCGGTTCTAGGAAAGGTCAGAAGGTTTCTGCCATTTCTTTGGCATCTTGGTTGAAATCTTTAATTCATCATGCTTATGTCGAGTCGGGTAAAACTCCGCCTCAAAGGATTACAGCTCATTCTACTAGGTCAGTTTCTACTTCCTGGGCGTTTAGGAATGAAGCTTCGGTTGTTCAGATTTGCAAAGCAGCATCTTGGTCTTCTTTGCATACTTTTACTAAATTCTACCATTTTGATGTGTTTTCTTCTTCTGAAGCAGTTTTTGGTAGAAAAGTACTTCAGGCAGCTGTTTCAGTTTTTTTCATTATAAGTTTTAAACTTTGTTTGGGTGTGGATTATTTTCAGCGGAATTGGCTGTCTTTATTTTATCCCTCCCTCTCTACTGACTCTTGTGTGGAAGATCCACATCTTGGGTAGTCATTATCCCATACGTCACTAGCTCATGGACTCTTGCTAATTACATGAAAGAAAACATAATTTATGTAAGAACTTACCTCATAAATTCATTTCTTTCATATTAGCAAGAGTCAATGAGGCCCACCCTTTTTTGTGGTGGGTATGATTTTTTTGTATAAAGCACAATTATTCCAATTCCTTATATTTATGCTTCGCACTTTTTTTTTATCACCCCACTTCTTGGCTATTCGTTAAACTGATTTGTGGGTGTGGTGAGGGGTGTATTTATAGGCATTTTGAGGTTTGGGAAACTTTGCCCCTCCTGGTAGGAATGTATATCCCATACGTCACTAGCTCATGGACTCTTGCTAATATGAAAGAAATGAATTTATCAAGTAAGTTCTTACATAAATTTATGTTTTATATATATATATATATATATATATATATATATATATATATATATATATATATATATATATATATATATACACACACACACACACACACAGGGAGTGCAGAATTATTAGGCAAGTTGTATTTTTGAGGATTAATTTTATTATTGAATAACAACCATGTTCTCAATGAACCCAAAAAACTCATTAATATCAAAGCTGAATATTTTTGGAAGTAGTTTTTAGTTTGTTTTTAGTTTTAGCTATTTTAGGGGGATATCTGTTTGTGCAGGTGACTATTACTGTGCATAATTATTAGGCAACTTAACAAAAAACAAATATATACCCATTTCAATTATTTATTTTTACCAGTGAAACCAATATAACATCTCAACATTCACAAATATACATTTCTGACATTCAAAAACAAATCAGTGACCAATATAGCCACCTTTCTTTGCAAGGACGCTCAAAAGCCTGCCATCCATGGATTCTGTCAGTGTTTTGATCTGTTCACCATCAACATTGCGTGCAGCAGCAACCACAGCCTCCCAGACACTGTTCAGAGAGGTGTACTGTTTTCCCTCCTTGTAAATCTCACATTTGATGATGGACCACAGGTTCTCAATGGGGTTCAGATAAGGTGAACAAGGAGGCCATGTCATTAGATTTTCTTCTTTTATACCCTTTCTTGCCAGCCACGTTGTGGAGTACTTGGACGCGTGTGATGGAGCATTGTCCTGCATGAAATCATGTTTTTCTTGAAGGATGCAGACTTCTTCCTGTACCACTGCTTGAAGAAGGTGTCTTCCAGAAACTGGCAGTAGGACTGGGAGTTGAGCTTGACTCCATCCTCAACCCGAAAAGGCCCCACAAGCTCATCTTTGATGATACCAGCCCAAACCAGTACTCCACCTCCACCTTGCTGGCATCTGAGTCGGACTGGAGCTCTCTGCCCTTTACCAATCCAGCCACGGGCCCATCCATGTGGCCCATCAAGACTCACTCTCATTTCATCAGTCCATAAAACCTTAGAAAAATCAGTCTTGAGATATTTCTTGGCCCAGTCTTGACGTTTCAGCTTGTGTGTCTTGTTCAGTGGTGGTCGTCTTTCAGCCTTTCTTACCTTGGCCATGTCTCTGAGTATTGCACACCTTGTGCTTTTGGGCACTCCAGTGATGTTGCAGCTCTGAAATAGGGCCAAACTGGTGGCAAGTGGCATCTTGGCAGCTGCACGCTTGACTTTTCTCAGTTCATGGGCAGTTATTTCTCCAACATAGGTGTGTCCGGTCCACGGCGTCATCCTTACTTGTGGGATATTCTCTTCCCCAACAGGAAATGGCAAAGAGCCCAGCAAAGCTGGTCACATGATCCCTCCTAGGCTCCGCCTACCCCAGTCATTCTCTTTGCCGTTGTACAGGCAACATCTCCACGGAGATGGCTTAGAGTTTTTTAGTGTTTAACTGTAGTTTTTTATTATTCAATCAAGAGTTTGTTATTTTGAAATAGTGCTGGTATGTACTATTTACTCAGAAACAGAAAAGAGATGAAGATTTCTGTTTGTATGAGGAAAATGATTTTAGCAACCGTAACTAAAATCCATGGCTGTTCCACACAGGACTGTTGAGAGCAATTAACTTCAGTTGGGGGAACAGTGTGCAGTCTCTTGCTGCTTGAGGTATGACACATTCTAACAAGACGATGTAATGCTGGAAGCTGTCATTTTCCCTATGGGATCCGGTAAGCCATATTTATTACGATCGTAAATAAGGGCTTTACAAGGGCTTATTTAGACTGTAGACTTTTCTGGGCTAAATCGATTCATTATTAGCACATATTTAGCCTTGAGGAATCATTTTATCTGGGTATTTTGATATAATAATATCGGCAGGCACTGTATTAGACACCTTATTTCTTAGGGGCTTTCCCAAAGCATAAGCAGAGTCTCATTTTCGCGCCGGTGTGGCGCACTTGTTTTTGAGAGGCATGGCATGCAGTCGCATGTGAGAGGAGCTCTGATAATTAGAAAAGACTTTCTGAAGGCGTCATTTGGTATCGTATTCCCCTTTGGGCTTGGTTGGGTCTCAGCAAAGCAGATACCAGGGACTGTAAAGGGGTTAAAGCTTATAACGGCTCCGGTTCCGTTATTTTAAGGGTTAAAGCTTCCAAATTTGGTGTGCAATATTTTTAAGGCTTTAAGACACTGTGGTGAAAATTTGGTGATTTTTGAACAATTCCTTCATGTTTTTTCGCAATTGCAGTAACAAAGTGTGTTCAGTTTAAAATTTAAAGTGACAGTAACGGTTTTATTTTAAAACGTTTTTTGTACTTTCTTATCAAGTTTATGCCTGTTTATCATGTCTGAACTACCAGATAGACTGTGTTCTGAATGTGGGGAAGCCAGAATTCCTATTCATTTAAATAAATGTGATTTATGTGATAATGACAATGATGCCCAAGATGATTCCTCAAGTGAGGGGAGTAAGCATGGTACTGCATCATTCCCTCCTTCGTCTACACGAGTCTTGCCCACTCAGGAGGCCCCTAGTACATCTAGCGCGCCAATACTCCTTACTATGCAACAATTAACGGCTGTAATGGATAATTCTGTCAAAAACATTTTAGCCAAAATGAACCCTTGTCAGCGTAAGCGTGGCTGCTCTGTTTTAGTTACTGAAGAGCATGACGACGCTGATATTAATATCTCTGAAGGGCCCCTAATCCAATTTGAGGGGGCCAGGGAGGTTTTGTCTGAGGGAGAAATTACTGATTCAGGGAACATTTCTCATCAGGCTGAATCTGATGTGATTACATTTAAATTTAAGTTGGAACATCTCCGCATTTTGCTTAAGGAGGTATTATCCACTCTGGATGATTGTGAAAAGTTGGTCATTCCAGAGAAACTATGTAAAATGGACAAGTTCCTAGAGGTGCCGGGGCTCCCAGAAGCTTTTCCTATACCCAAGCGGGTGGCGGACATTGTTAATAAAGAATGGGAAAGGCCCGGTATTCCTTTCGTCCCTCCCCCCATATTTAAAAAATTGTTTCCTATGGTCGACCCCAGAAAGGACTTATGGCAGTCAGTCCCCAAGGTCGAGGGAGCGGTTTCTACTTTAAACAAACGCACCACTATACCCATAGAGGATAGTTGTGCTTTCAAAGATCCTATGGATAAAAAATTAGAAGGTTTGCTTAAAAAGATGTTTGTTCAGCAGGGTTACCTTCTACAACCCATTTCATGCATTGTCCCTGTCACTACAGCTGCATATTTCTGGTTTGATGAACTGATTAAGGTGCTCGATAGTGATTCTCCTCCTTATGAGGAGATTATGGACAGAATCAATGCTCTCAAATTGGCTAATTCTTTCACTCTAGACGCCACTTTGCAAGTGGCTAGGTTAGCGGCTAAGAATTCTGGGTTTGCTATTGTGGCGCGCAGAGCGCTTTGGTTGAAATCTTGGTCGGCTGATGCGTCTTCCAAGAACAAGTTACTAAACATTCCTTTCAAGGGGAAAACGCTGTTTGGCCCTGACTTGAAAGAGATTATCTCTGATATCACTGGGGGTAAGGGCCACGCCCTTCCTCAGGATAGGCCTTTCAAGGCAAAAAATAGACCTAATTTTCGTCCCTTTCGTAAAAACGGACCAGCCCAAAGTGCTACGTCCTCTAAGCAAGAGGGTAATACTTCTCAAGCCAAGCCAGCTTGGAGACCAATGCAAGGCTGGAACAAGGGAAAGCAGGCCAAGAAACCTGTCACTGCTACCAAGACAGCATGAAATATTGGCCCCCGATCCGGGACCGGATCTGGTGGGGGGCAGACTCTCTCTCTTCGCTCAGGCTTGGGCAAGAGATGTTCTGGATCCTTGGGCGCTAGAAATAGTCTCCCAGGGTTATCTTCTGGAATTCAAGGGACTTCCCCCAAGGGGGAGGTTCCACAGGTCTCAGTTGTCTTCAGACCACATAAAAAGACAGGCGTTCTTACATTGTGTAGAAGACCTGTTAAAAATGGGAGTGATTCATCCTGTTCCATTAAGAGAACAAGGGATGGGGTTCTACTCCAATCTGTTCATAGTTCCCAAAAAAGAGGGAACGTTCAGACCAATCTTAGATCTCAAGATCTTAAACAAATTTCTCAAGGTCCCATCGTTCAAGATGGAAACCATTCGAACTATCCTTCCTTCCATCCAGGAAGGTCAATTCATGACCACGGTGGATTTAAAGGATGCGTATCTACATATTCCTATCCACAAGGAACATCATCGGTTCCTAAGGTTTGCATTCCTGGACAAACATTACCAGTTTGTGGCGCTTCCTTTCGGATTAGCCACTGCTCCAAGGATTTTCACAAAGGTACTAGGGTCCCTTCTAGCGGTACTAAGACCAAGGGGCATTGCAGTAGTACCTTACCTGGACGACATTCTGATTCAAGCGTCGTCCCTCCCTCGAGCAAAGGCTCACACGGACATCGTCCTGGCCTTTCTCAGATCTCACGGCTGGAAAGTGAACGTGGAAAAGAGTTCTCTATCCCCGTCAACAAGGGTTCCCTTCTTGGGAACAATTATAGACTCCTCAGAAATGAGGATTTTTCTAACAGAGGCCAGAAAGACAAAGCTTCTGGACTCTTGTCGGATACTTCATTCCGTTCCTCTTCCTTCCGTAGCTCAGTGCATGGAAGTGATCGGGTTGATGGTAGCGGCAATGGACATAGTTCCTTTTGCGCGCATTCATCTAAGACCATTACAACTGTGCATGCTCAGTCAGTGGAATGGGGACTATACAGACTTGTCTCCAAAGATACAAGTAAATCAGAGGACCAGAGACTCACTCCGTTGGTGGCTGTCCCTGGACAACCTGTCACGAGGGATGACATTCCGCAGACCAGAGTGGGTCATTGTCACGACCGACGCCAGTCTGATGGGCTGGGGCGCGGTCTGGGGATCCCTGAAAGCTCAGGGTCTTTGGTCTCGGGAAGAATCTCTTCTACCGATAAATATTCTGGAACTGAGAGCGATATTCAATGCTCTCAAGGCTTGGCCTCAGCTAGCGAGGACCAAGTTCATACGGTTTCAATCAGACAACATGACGACTGTTGCGTACATCAACCATCAGGGGGGAACAAGGAGTTCCCTAGCGATGGAAGAAGTGACCAAGATTATTCTATGGGCGGAGTCTCACTCCTGCCACCTGTCTGCTATCCACATCCCGGGAGTGGAAAATTGGGAAGCGGATTTTCTGAGTCGTCAGACATTGCATCCGGGGGAGTGGGAACTCCATCCGGAAATCTTTGCCCAAGTCACTCAACTATGGGGCATTCCAGACATGGATCTGATGGCCTCTCGTCAGAACTTCAAAGTTCCTTGCTACGGGTCCAGATCCAGGGATCCCAAGGCGGCTATAGTGGATGCACTAGTAGCACCTTGGACCTTCAAACTAGCTTATGTGTTCCCGCCGTTTCCTCTCATCCCCAGGCTGGTAGCCAGGATCAATCAGGAGAGGGCGTCGGTGATCTTGATAGCTCCTGCGTGGCCACGCAGGACTTGGTATGCAGATCTGGTGAATATGTCATCGGCTCCACCTTGGAAGCTACCTTTGAGACGAGACCTTCTTGTTCAGGGTCCGTTCGAACATCCGAATCTGGTTTCACTCCAGCTGACTGCTTGGAGATTGAACGCTTGATTTTATCGAAGCGAGGTTTCTCAGATTCTGTTATCGATACTCTTGTTCAGGCCAGAAAGCCTGTAACTAGAAAGATTTACCACAAAATTTGGAAAAAATATATCTGTTGGTGTGAATCTAAAGGATTCCCTTGGGACAAGGTTAAGATTCCTAGGATTCTATCCTTCCTTCAAGAAGGATTGGAAAAAGGATTATCGGCAAGTTCCCTGAAGGGACAGATTTCTGCCTTGTCGGTGTTACTTCACAAAAAACTGGCAGCTGTGCCAGATGTTCAAGTCTTTGTTCAGGCTCTGGTTAGAATCAAGCCTGTTTACAAACCTTTGACTCCTCCTTGGAGTCTCAATTTAGTTCTTTCAGTTCTTCAGGGGGTTCCGTTTGAACCCTTACATTCCGTTGATATTAAGTTATTATCTTGGAAAGTTTTGTTTTTAGTTGCAATTTCT